>NC_090443.1:643232862-643535893 GCF_031143425.1 Pleurodeles waltl | reverse complement strand
GTGGTCTGACCCAGGACGGTTGTTCCACCGTAAAGTCTATTTCATATAAAGGGAGATGTGGACTACCTCAACAGTTTAAAATTCTCACCCTTCATTTTCATGGGCCATCTCAGAGGTCTGTGGTCTGCCTGAACCATGAAGTAAGTCCCAAACAGGTATGGTCTCATTTTGTTCAGTTTCCAGACCACAGCAAAGGCCTCACTTTTAATCACACTTCACCTTTGTTCCCCTGGAAGTGACCTCCTGCTAATGAAGGCTAACGGTTGATCTAGGCCCTCCTCATTTAACTGTGCTAAGATAGCCCCTATGCCATGCTCTGAAGCATCTGTCTGCACTATGAACTTCTTAGAGAAATTAGGAGCGTGGAGTAGGGATTCTGTACATATGACCTCCTTGATGCCATCCAAGGTGTTCCATCAGGCCCCTGTCTAGATCACCTGTTTGGGCTGCTTTTTTAAAGTCAGTTCTGTAAATGGGAAACATTGGTGCCATACCTCTTATCTGGTGATGCTCAGAAAAGTCATAACCTATTTTAGATGGTTGCCAAGCCAGGATAGCTTCAATTTTTGCCTGGAGGGCTGCACCTTGCCCCTGGCTTCAATGTGTCCCAGATAACCCATGGAACCCTGCCCTATCTGGCACTTAGTGGCCTTTATACTCAGGCCCGTCTACTGTAAGGCCTCAAGCATCTCCTGGAGGTCGTACAGGTATTGCTCCAAGTTGGAGCTATAGACAGCTATGTCATCCAGGTAGGCAGAAAATAATTGCTCCTTCTTGGCCAGGACCCTGTTTACCAACTTCTGAAAGGTAACAGGGGCATTCTTCAAACCAAAGGGCATCACCTTGAACTGGAAGTGGCCCTCCAGGATTGAAGCTTCAGACTTCTCTTTTGCCCCCTCAGTCAGAGCGATCGGACAGTACCCTGATGTTAAATCAGAAATTTGGCAGCACCAAACCTGTCTATGAGCTCATCAGCTCAGGGATGGGCTGTGTGTCAGTTTCTGTGAAGGAGTTCTGGAGTGGTGCTTGCTGTCACAGCCTTGGGTATCAGCATCATGGGCCTGGACCAGAGAATATTGGAGGGCTCAATCACCCCAAAAGCTAGCATCTTGGAGACTTTTCCCTTGATGCTGGCCCTCATCTCATCTGTCAACCTGTGCATTGTATGTTTAACAGATGGGCTGTGTCCAGTGTCAATGTTCTAGACACACAGGTGTGTGTGTCAAGGGGTGAGGGAGAACAGGGAAACAATCTGACCCAGTAACTTCCAACTGTCACTTTGCTGTTCTGGCCAGTGTAAAAGTCCACCAGAGTGGCCTTCTGGTGGTACCAGAGTTTCACAACTTCTTGACCGGCCTCAAGATTACTTTTCAACTTTTTCCAGAAGCAGTTCATCTGGTGGCAGAAGGCCAGCATGTAGATGACTACATCCTGAGGAAGTTCCCTGGGAGCCTGTACCCACACCTCTCTCACAGGGCTAAGAAGTCCCCTAACAGAGTGGCCATGAAGGACTACAAAGGGGCTAAACCCCACTCTCTTCTGTGGCACCTTCCTGTAGGCAAAAAAAAGGCATGGAATGAGGACAAAACTTACTTTTGCCTCCTAGGCTCAAGTAGGCCTATTATCATGCCCTTCAAGGTCTTTTTGAATCTTTCCACAAGACCGTTGGTTTGAAGGTCATTGAGAGTAGAGAACATATAAGTCAACCCACATAACTGGGCATCAAAGTTTTGGGTATACAGACCTTTCTGTCTCCCTCAGAGACTACAGGTATGCTGCCACCATCACTGCTGGAATCTTCCTGCCTGACTAGAGATCCAGCTCATTCAAACTAAGTTCATGAGCCAGTAGTAATATTTTTTCCTCCAAGGCCCTCTCAGCCTTCTTTTGTTCAGTCTCTATGGTCATATTTTTCTCTCCCATCCTACACCTAGCCATTTCTAACTTGAATTATCTCTCCTGCATCCTCTCCGGCAGCTCCTCTGGGGTAGGCCAGGGGAAGAGACACTGCTCCTTGCCCTGTCATAGAGCTCTAAATGAGGGATGAAATCATCCCCTTCAGCAGACTGTTGGCCCTCAAGACTGAAATCCAAATCCTCACCTTGGCTGTCCATCTCCTCATCTCCTTCAGATGTTGTAGCATGTGTCTGGTGGACTTCTGCCCATGCCCTCACCACCTTTTGCAATTCCACCTTCCTAGTGGTGCTCTTGGTTGAAGTCGCCTCTCTCTGCAGAACTCTTTGAGCTGGGCCACAGTGTACGACTCCATGCTTGCCAGCTCAAACTCCAGCCTTGAAGATATGGAATCAAGAACAACAGAGAGAGAAAAAGTTAAAATGTCAAAAAGGCCATCTAAGGAGAATTTAACATGAATTGGTGTCAGATAATTTACGTGGGGTGGTAGTATAACACTCAATTACAGGAAGTCACTGCACAAATCCAGTCTCACCGCTGATGCCAACAAAATAAGTTAAGCTCCTGACTGACAAAGGGGTGAGCCCTGGTCAAGTAGAAACCACAGTCCTTGTCAGGGAAAGACGCAAGCAAATCTAAAAAAAACCTGTGCTTAACCCTCTGGTAGCCTGGCACAGATCAGTCAGGCTTAACTTAGGTAATATGTAAAGTATTTGTACAACACTTCAAAGAGTAACACAGTAAAAACACACCACAAAAGGGACACAGAACAGAGTTGAATAGTGCAGTTTTTACTGAATGAAACAAGATCAAAATGATAAAAATCCAATTAGTAGAACCTGAGATATTGAATTTAAATATTTTAGAGAACATACAACCAAAATGCATAAGGTTCTAACTGTGGATATCTGGTTGTGCCAGACTAGGACAAACCCACAAGTTCAGGTTGGCATCGATGGAGTGTGGGCTGGGTATAAGGAACCAGTTAGGCCCACTGAACAGAGCACCCTCAAGCCTGGGTTGTGGGGCATTGCATGGATATGTATCAAAATGCATCACGTAGCTGAGGCAATTCATTGGTTCTGAAATGCGGTGAGGCTGCGGTGCAAGGTCCTATTGCGTAACATCAAGAATCCGGTTCACGAATCATTGAAGTCTTTTTTCCCTCAAAATATGTGGGATGAATGCTATAGCTAAGTCTGGACATTGCACAGTAAGGAGTCACCCCTGGTCTTCAAAGTATCAGACATGCACACTGAAGGCTAAGGGTGTGTGACGAGGGTTGAATTAACATATAGGTGGTCATTACAACCCTGGCGGACGGTGTTAAAGCTGCGGTAATACCGCAAACAGGCCGGCGAACTAAAAAAGGGAATTACGACCCTGGCGGAAACCGACAACTAAGACAGCCACTCTAACACACTGCCCGCCATGGCAGTACAGACAAACAGCGCGGCGGTCACCGCCAACAGACAGGCGGAAGACAATGTACTGCCCACACTATCACAACACACCAATCCGCCACCTTTTCCGGGGCGGATTCACCGTGGATAAAAACACGGCGGAAACAGCCATTTCAATGGGAAAACGCTCACCTCAACACATCCCACGAGGAACGAGGACACCATGGATCCGGAACTACAAATACTCCTTGCCCTTGCATTCCTGCTCATCTATGACCAACAGCGATGTAGGCGCAGAACATACCGGTGAGTACAGCACCTACGACACAGGGGAGGGGGGAGGTAAAAGTTACGGGGACACCCACCAAACACCCCCACCCCCACCCTCGCATATTACAACATACACACCAATGCATTTACAAAAATCACAGTAACAACCCACAATCCTCCCGGAAGAATGCAAAGACAAAGCGAATAGCGGTCAAACTTTGTATTGTGCCAATATACTACTCATTAAAAAATATACGGATATATATATCACGAAATCTGTCAAAAATAAATGTACAATACAAGAAGTAGTGCAGATCTGTACACAACAATGTCCGTGCACCAACAGTCCAAAAATGCATGGGCGACGCCCACAATAGATACCTGACCAAAATCCGAGAGAACACTGCCGGGGCATCAGATAGAAACACTACAGGCACCTCAGGGGGAAGGGAAGGGGGGGCACCTCAGCCAGATGAATGCGAAGCCAGATCCACGACGGGGCTCCATGCCCATTGATGTATCCTGGGGAGTGCAAAGCCACAGTCTCTCAAGTCACTTCAGTGGGTGGGTTGCCCACTGTTACATCCTGGGGAGTACAAAGCCACAGTCTCTCAAGTCTCTACAGTGGGTGGCTTGCCCACTGTGACATCCTGGGGAGTGCAAAGCCACAGTCTCTCAAGCCTCTACAGTGGGTGGCTTGCCCACTGTTACATCCTGGGGAGTGCTAAGCCACAGTCTCTCAAGTCTAACAAGTGGGTGGCTTGCCCACTGTTACATCCTGGGGAGTGCAAAGCCACAGTCTCTCAAGTCACTTCAGTGGGTGGGTTGCCCACTGTTACATCATGGGGAGTGCAAAGCCACAGTCTCTCAAGTCTCTACAGTGGGTGGCTTGCCCACTGTGACATCCTGGGGAGTGCAAAGCCACAGTCTCTCAAGTCTCTACAGTGGGTGGGTTGCCCACTGTGCCATCTTGGGGAGTGAAAAGACACATCTTCGCAAGTAGATGCAGTTCTCTACTGGTACTGGATGGGACTGGTGCCCAGACTGGATGAGTCTCCCCGTGAAAGTACATGTCCTGTCACAGTCCCAGCTGCACATGGGAGAACGATGCCTGATGTGCCGGACTATTCATACCCACACGGTCTTTGCCCTGTTCAGCGGTGCTTTGCCATGGCAGTCTTTGCCCTGTTCAGCGGTCTTCACCATGGTGGTCTTTGCCCTGTTCAGCGGTCTTCACCATGGCGGTCTTTGCCCTGTTCAGCGGTCTTCACCATGGCAGTCTTGGCCTTGTTCAGCGGTGCTTTGCCATGGCGGTCTTTGCCCTGTTCAGCGGTCTTCACCATGGCGGTCTTTGCCCTGTTCAGCGGTCTTCACCATGGCAGTCTTGGCCTTGTTCAGTGGTGCTTTGCCATGGCGGTCTTTGCCCTGTTCAGCGGTCTTCACCATGGCGGTCTTTGCCCTGTTCAGCCGTCTTCACCATGGCAGTCTTGGCCTTGTTCAGCGTGCTTTGCCATGGCGGTCTTTGCCCTGTTCAGCGGTCTTCACCATGGCGGTCTTTGCCCTGTTCAGCGGTCTTCACCATGGCAGTCTTGGCCTTGTTCAGCAGTGCTTTGCCATGGCGGTCTTTGCCCTGTTCAGCGGTCTTCACCATGGCGGTCTTTGCCCTGTTCAGCGGTCTTCACCATGGCGGTATTGGCCTTGTTCAGCGGTGCTTTGCCAAGGCAGTCTTTGCCCTGTTCAGCGGTCTTCACCATGGTGGTCTTGGCCTTGTTCAGCGGTGCTTTGCCATGGCGGTTCTGGTACGGATATTGGTGTGTGGCATTACGATCTCCACAATGGACATTGGTGTGTGGCATTACGATCTCCACAATGGACATTGGTGTGTGGCATTATGATCTCCACAATGGACATTGGTGTGTGGCATGACGAACTCCACACTGGACATTGGTGTGTGGCATGACGAACTCCACACTGGACGTTGGTGCGTGGCATGACAAACTCCACACTGGACGTTGGTGTGTGGCATGACGAACTCCACACTGGACGTTGGTGTGTGGCATGACGAACTCCAAACTGGACGTTGGTGGGTGGCTTGACGTTCCATCATTGCCAAGCGGGGCTGTGGGATTCTGGACCCTCCTGGGCTGTGACTCCGGCGGTGGCGGTGGTCTCTTGACCAGTAACGATACTTGGGCCCTCCTGGGCTATGACTCTGGCGGTGGTCTCCTGACCAATAACAATACTTGGGCCCTCCTGGGCTATGACTCTGGCGGTGGTCTCCTGACCAGTTACGATACTTGAGCCCTCCTGGGCTGTGACTCCGGCGGTGGTCTCCTGACCAGTAACGATACTTGGGCCCTCCTGGGCTGTGACTCCGGCGGTGGCGGTGGTCTCCTGACCAGTAACGATACTTGGGCCCTCCTGGGCTGTGACTCCGGCGGTGGTGGTGGTCTCCTGACCAGTAACGATACTTGGGCCCTCCTGGGCTATGACTCTGGCGGTGGTCTCCGGACCAGTAACGATACTTGGGCCCTCCTGGGCTGTGACTCCGGCGGTGGCGGTGGTCTCCTGACCAGTAACGATACTTGGGCCCTCCTGGGCTGTGACTCCGGCGGTGGCGGTGGTCTCCTGACCAGTAACGATACTTGGGCCCTCCTGCGCTATGACTCTGGTGGTGGTCTCCTGACCAGTAACGATACTTGGGCCCTCCTGGGCTATGACTCTGGCAGTGGTCTCCTGACCAGTTACGATACTTGAGCCCTCCTGGGCTGTGACTCCGGCGGTGGTCTCCTGACCAGTAACGATACTTGGGCCCTCCTGGGCTGTGACTCCGGTGGTGGCGGTGGTCTCCTGACCAGTAACGATACTTGGGCCCTTCTGGGCTGTGACTCCGGCGGTGGCGGTGGTCTCCTGACCAGTAACGATACTTGGGCCCTCCTGGGCTATGACTCTGGCGGTGGTCTCCTGACCAGTAACGATACTTGGGCCCTCCTGGGCTATGACTCTGGCGGTGGTCTCCGGACCAGTAACGATACTTGGGCCCTCCTGGGCTGTGACTCCGGCGGTGGCGGTGGTCTCCTGACCAGTAACGATACTTGGGCCCTCCTGGGCTATGACTCTAGCGGTGGTCTCCTGACCAGTAACGATACTTGGGCCCTCCTGGGCTGTGACTCCGGCGGTGGCGGTGGTCTCCTGACCAGTAACGATACTTGGGCCATCCTGGGCTGTGACTCCGGCGGTGGCGGTGGTCTCCTGACCAGTAACGATACTTGGGCCCTCCTGGGCTATGACTCTGGCGGTGGTCTCCTGACCAGTAACGATACTTGGGCCCTTCTGGGCTATGACTCTGGCGGTGGTCTCTGGACCAGTGACGACGGTGCTGGCAGTTGTGTCTGGACCGCCGGAAATGATGGCGCACTTCTTCGCCGTGACACTCACAACAGGTTGGGGAGACTTCCTCGGGACCTTCCCCACCTTCTTTTGAGTTACAGATGACTCACCAATCGCCTTGGATCCCATTTCACTGTGTGTCCCACCAGGAGTCTTGACACGGTCCCGTCGTCCACTCTCCAATTTCGGAGCCTTTACAGGGGGTGGGCTGACAGTGCCATGGCTCCGGGTCCTACTGCCTGCCCTAGTGGACGGGGCACTCCAAAAACCTGGTACACGCACCACTGGTACTGGAGTGTTTTTGGCTGAGGTGTTACGACAGGACTGATGAATTAGAGGGGGGGCAAAAAGGTCAATTTGACATAGGGACAGTTTCTGACGTACACTGGGATGGGTAGCTGGAGGGGCTCTGGGAGTGGAGGAAGAGGAGGTGGTTGTAGGAGGTGTCACTTTAGCTGTTTTGGGTGCAGGTGCAGGTACTGGAGGCTGTCGTGAGGTGGATGGATGTTAGGTGAGTGATTGCCGGCGTTTGTGTACTTTGGGAGGGGGCGTCACAGACACACTGGGAGAGGACACAGGGGACGTGTATATGGCAGTGGAGGTGGTGAGTGCAGGTGAGCGGTTTGTGGTGCTGGGTGTCCTGGTGCGAGTCCTAGTGCCTGTAGATGTGGTGCATGCAGGTGTGTGTGTAGACGACACTGGGAGGGAGGAGGGAGAAGAGGAGGAGGGGGACACAGTGGAGACAGTGGATGTTGCTTTGTCTGTATGGGTCTGATGCTTGTGTGAGTGCCTGTGGTGTGTGTGGTGCCTATGTTTGCTTGAGCTACTTGTGTGTGTTGACTTGTGTGCATGCTGGTCTGTAGGTGTGCTTGGGATGGGCTGGGGTACAGGGGATTGGGTCTGGGTGGAGGAAGTTGGAGGGGGGAGGCTGGACACAGGGACAATGGCTGCCATCAGTGCTGAGGCCAGAGATTGCAGGGTTCGCTGAAGGACAGCCTGACCAGAATGAATGCCTTCCAGGAATGCATTACCGTGTTTCAACTCTCGTTCTACACCCTGGATGGCATTCACAATGGTAGACTGCCCAACAGTGAGTGACCTGAGGAGGTCAATGGCCTCCTCACTGAGGGCAGCAGGGGTGACTGGGGCAGGGCCTGAGGTGCCTGGGGCAAAGGTGATGCCCACCCTCCTGGGTGAGCGGGCACGGGGAGAACGCTGAGGGGCTGCTGGGAGGGCGGTGCTGGTAGGGGAGGTGGCAGCTGTACCTGTAGAAGTGGGGCGCACAGATGGTGCCGCCACCACAGGGGAGCTCCCATCAGCGGACGAGTCCGTGTCGCTGGTTGGTGATCCTGTGGCCGACGTGAAGCTCCCCTCACCCTCCGTCCCACTGGTGAATTCAGAGTCTGTGGTGTGGCCCTCCATGGCCATGTGGGATGCAGCTCCCTCGTGCTCCGGTGCCACTGTACCTCCGCCTGTTGATGCTGATGTACAGAAGGACAGGGAGAGCAGAAAAAGGGTGGAGACAGAAGAAAGAGAGTTTTAGTGCATGGCATACCGCTACCGTTGGCGGACAAGACAAACGCAGCAGCCCCCTGCATTACGCCGTGCTCCTGCCCTCTGCACATGCAATTTCTGGGATATGGCCTACATGGCAATGGTGGAAATCTGCCCACATGGATGGCAAAGGGGCAACTATACATCAATTTGCCTTTTTTTTTAGCTGGGGTTGAGTGCCAAATGGCCTACATAACGGAGGGGCCTTGCCTACCTAACTCGCCCCGGCCTAGGGACACCCACAGCCCACCACCCCCACCAAGACATCTCCACTGCATGCAAAGTCCATATGATGAGGTTGTACTCACCCCCTTGTGTCTGCTGTGATGTCCTTAAGCACCCATCCAACTCCGGGTAGGCCACCGCCAGGATCCGGAACATCAGGGGGGTCATGGTGCGACAGGCACCCCTCCCACGTTGGGAGGCCATCCCCAGCTGAGCCTCCGCCGTCTTCTTGCTGCAGCGGCGAATGTCCTCCCATCTCTTCCGGCAGTGGGTGCCCCGTCTCTGGTGGGCCCCCAGGGTCCGGACTTCCTTGGCGATGGCACGCCAAATGTCACTCTTCCGGTGGGCGCTGACCTACATGACATGCACAAGGAAAGAGGAACAGTCATTACCTACAGCACCGGCGTTGTAATTGGCCCCCTCCCAACTCTATCCCTGTGGCCCATTCATCCCCATGCATGACTGTTCTATGTACTCTGCCCCCTTCCCTCATCCACCCAGCCCTGTCCACCCAGGCCTAGCCCATACAACGTGCTCCCTGTGTTCTAACCTGTTGGTCTGGAGGACCGTAGAGTAGCATATACTGGGGGAGGACCCCATCCACAAGTTTCTCCAACTCCTGTGCAGTGAAGGCAGGGGCCCTTTCCCCAGACGCAGCAGCCATCGTCGCTTCCAGACCGAGGTCACAGCAGCACTAGCAGTGTAGGTCCTCTCCTGTCGAAGGTCAGGTATCTAGTGATTGAAGAGATAGAAAATGGTGACGACGTCCGCGGCGGTGCGCATCATCACCACCAGCGCACCTGTTCATTCGCTCCTGGGACCCATAGGGTCCAATGCTAACCAATGCAGCATTGCGCCGCGCTCTACGACCACCTACCGCGACGGTGTCCAACGCCAGCGCAGCTACCCCACAATTCCATTGTCCCAGTTTAGAGGTCAGGCAGCCGCCATTTCAGGGGCCCACATGGCTTCAATTACTACTGCGTCACACATACCGAGGCCTACACTCAAAACATTTCCCGGATGGGTTAATTGTCTGGTGTAGTCTTGTGTGTGACTGTGGGTACATACCTGGAGGAATGCTGACAGTTTTTTCGCTGTTGCCCTTCTTAGGCACCGTCAGTTGGGACATATTGGAAGATGGCGGAATCCGCCGGTGTACCGACCGCTGGTGGACCTGTTGACAATGGAAGAGCGACATGTCATCGTGACCTACCGGTTTGACCGTGCCACAATCCGGGAACTATGTACCCAGTTGGAGCCAGACCTGATGTCACCAATCCGCCATCCGACTGGAATCCCCCCTGACGTGCAGGTGCTGTCAGTGCTCCATTTCTTTGCAAGTGGGTCTTTTCAGACAACAGTGGCCATGGCATCAGGGATGTCCCAGCCTATGTTTTCCAACGTTTTGTCCAGAGTGTTTTGCCCTGCTGAAACACGTAAGGAGATACATCATTTTCCCTGAGGTGGCGGATTTGCCTACAGTGAAAGGTGACTTCTATGCCCTTGGACATATCCCCAACGTCATAGGTGCCATTGATGGGACCCATGTAGCTCTGGTCCCCCCCGCAGGAATGAACAGGTGTACAGGAAGAGTTATCATTCGATGAATGTCCAGATGGTCTGTTTGGCAGACCAGTACATCTTGCAGGTAAATGCAATGTTCCCTGGCTCAGTGCATGACGCCTACATCCTGCGGAATAGCAGCATCCCTGATATGATGGGTCAACTCCAGAGGCACCGTGTATGGCTATTGGGGGACTCTGGTTACCCCAACCTGTCCTGGCTACTGACCCCAGTGAGGAATCCCAGGATCAGGGCAGAGGAACGGTACAATGAGGGCCATGGGCGGACTAGGAGGGTGATCGAGCGTACCTTCGGCCTCCTGAAGGCCAGGTTCAGGTGCCTCCATATGACAGGTGGGTCCCTATTCTACTCACCGAAGAAGGTGTGCGACATCATCATTGCCTGCTCCATAACTTGGCATTGCGACGCCAGGTGCCTTTTCTGCAGGAGGATGATCCAGATGACGGTGTTGTTGCAGCGGGTGAGCCTGTGGAGCCTGTGGACAGTGATGAGGAGGAAGCTAAAGAAGATGAAAACGACAACAGGGAGTCAGTCATAGAGCAATATTTTCAATGAGACACAGGTGAGTACAATTTAATGTTTCACATTATATTACATTTCACACGTCTACCTCTATCCTCTACCTACATTTCACTCCCTATTTGGTAACTGAGTTGTCCCCTTCCATTTCCGTTTCAGTAATGTGGTAACCTACGTGTCAACAACTTGCACCCTTGAGAGGCTTGTGATGTGTGACATTGGTATGTTGACCTTCCAATGGGTAACCTTTGTAATTGACAATACAAAGTTCACAATCATTGACTGACTCCAATATTATTGAGGTTTCAAGGGTGTTTCTTGAAGTACATAAAAATATAGGGGGGTTGTGAAATGGGGAGAGGTCATGGTGGAAGAATGTCCATGGCAGAGTCCAGTCTATTAGTCTCACAGGTACATTGCACATCTGGCCATTGGAAGTGGAGCTGGGGCAGTTCCAATCTGGACTGGGTAACAAAGTGGGACAGTGGGGGACAATCAGGGTGGTATTATTTCCTGGCGGGGTTCTTGCCATCTTGCTCTGTCCTGTTCCTGGATCTCAGGGCCCGCTTTCGTGGTGGTTGTCCGTCTGCAGGGGGTGGGGTGCTGGTGTGGTGGTCCTGTGGCGGGGCGTCCTGTCCACTAGCGCCGGCGGAGGTGGTGGGCATTTCATCATCCTGGCTAGTGTCAGGGGCCCCTTGGAGTGCCACGGTGTCCCTCATGGTCTTTTGAATGTCCGTCAGCACCCCTACGATGGTGCCCAGGGCGGAGCCAATGGTCCTGAGCTCCTCCCTGAACCCCAAATACTGCTCCTCCTGCAGACACAGGGTCTCCTGCAACTTGTCCAGTACCGTTGCCATCGTCTCCTGGGAGTGGTGGTATGCTTCCATGATGGAGGATAGGGCCTCGTGGAGAGTGGGTTCCCTTGGCCTGTCCTCCCTCTGTCGCACAGCAGCCCTCCCAGTTCCCCGGTGTTCCTGTGCCTCCGTCCCCTGGACCGTGTGCCCACTACCACTGCCCCCAGGTCCCTGTTGTTGTTGGGGTGGTGGGTTAGCCTGGGTGCCCTGTAGTGGTGGACACACCGCTGATTGACCTGTCCTGGGTAGGGAGGTATGGGCCCACTGGGTGGGTGCTGTGCTGGGGTTACCAGAGGGTGGAAGCTCAGTGTTGGGCTGTGTCTGGGCAAGGGGAACTGACTGTCCTGAGGCCCACAATGGTCCGGGCTGGTCATCAAGATCCAGTAGGGCAGAGCTGCTGTCGTCACTGTGGGCCTCTTCTGGGGGTGGAGTGGTGTTGTCTGGACCCTCTGGTGTGGTGACGTTCCTTCGGGTTCCTGCGGGGGTATAAGTACATGATTATTGCATGTGTGTGTTTCATGGTGTGCAACGGTTGGGTGTGCGTAAACCCCAGTGCAGGCATTCCTGTGTGTGGGCTTGTGTGGTGATGGTTGGGGGGTGTTCTGGGTCTATGCAGTGGGCATGCTTTAGTGATGGGTGTCCATGCTTAGTTGTGTCATGCAGGTCTTGGGGTTGGGATGGGTTTTTGGTGTTATGGGTAGATTAGTGAGGAGTTAAGGTGATAGGGGAGGGTGTGAGGGTGGGGGTGTGTGATAGCATGCAGGTAGGGTGGGGGATATGATAGTGAAGATTTGACTTACCAGTGTCCGTTCCTCCAACGACTCCTGCGAGGCCCTCAGGATGCAAGATGGACAAGACTTGCTCCTCCCATGTTGTTAGTTGTGGGGGAGGAGGTGGGGGTCCGCCGCCAGTCCGCTGTACCACGATGTGGTGCCTGGATACCGTGGAACGCACCTTCCCCCGTAGGTCGTTCCACCTCTTCCTGATGTCCACCCTATTTCTTGGGTGCTGTCCCACAGCGTTGACCCTGTCGGCTATTCTTTGCCATAGCTCCATCTTCCTGGCTATGGATGTGTACTGTACCTGTGAGCCAAATAGCTGTGGCTCTACCCTGATGATTTCCTCCACCATGACCCTGAGCTCCTCCTCTGAGAAGCGGGGGTGTCTTTGGCGTGACATGGGGTGTTGTGTGTGATGTGTGGGGTGGTGTATGTGTTGATGAGTGTGGTGAGTGTAGTGGTATGTGGTGTTTTGTACGTGGATGTTGTGTGGGTGATGGTGTAGTGTGCCTCTGTGTGATGGTGTTATCTATTCTGTGCTGTCTCTCTCTGGCCTTCGTCTCTAATTTGTGGTCGTAGGGGTTTGTGGGTGATGTGGGTGTGTGTTTTATATAGTGTTGGGTGTGTGGGAGTGGTGTGTGTTTGTGTATCAGGTGTGTGTATTTGGAATTGTCCAATGTGGCGGTGTTTTGGAGCTGTGTGTGTATTTTGAGCGCGGCTGTGTGTACCGCCAATGGAATACTGCGGTTGAAAGACCGCCGCGTGGATTCGTAGGTCGTAATAGCATGGGCGTGTTTCTGTTGGCGTGGAGGATTTGTTTCCGCATATTTATCGCTGACCTTTGGTGTGGCGGACTTGTGTGGGTGTCTGAATTTCGGCAGATTCCGTGATGTGTGTCATAATAGCTGAGGCGGTCTCCCGCCACCGCCGCGGTGTATTGGCGGCCTTCTGCACGGCGGTAAGCGGCTTTTACCGCCAATGTTGTAATGACCCCCATAGTAATGAAAAACACTTTACGTAAAAAATATAGAAATTCAATTAAAAAAACAAAGGCTACAGGGTTGCAATATATAGGAGATAGCATTTAAAAAAAAATCCTAATTCACTTATAAAAAGCAGAGGTTACAAGGACATTATAGTTAGGCTCACATTTAAAACATACAAAACCATATAAATTCACCTTTTATAGTTAGAGTTATCTCAAATAACTATAACTCGTGCCCTAAGGCAACTATAACTTGCACCCTTGTCATGTGCTGCTAATTACCCCACAAACTATGCCACTAATAAATAAAATGGCCATATTATCTCTCAGTAGTGTTCTTTTTGAGTACATTTCTCCTACTTTTTTGGGGGAGTCGCAAATCCATTGAGAACCATCCCATCACATACTTCTGGATCCGCGGGAGGTTTGCGACTCTTAGTATGCTATTGGCAGTCACTAAACATATATAGAGACTTAATAAATAATGTTTGAGGTCAGTAGTTTGTTAGAATAGCACTAAAACCTATGAAAAGTTAAGTGAAAATACATTTTAACCTTTATTTTAAAACTTTTCTGCATTTACAATGACATTGTGACATCATCACAAGTCTTGCTTGACTCAGAAAGAAAGGGATTTTATTGGTTAAACAGTGTTCAGTCAGTTTATGAAGAAGTACCCTCCTAATTTTGTCTCCTTTTTGGGTGTGGATGTGAATTTTCTCCTACTCAGCTTAAATTTTGTTTTGTTTTTTGCCATTTTCATTCGATCTTCTCTGTAAAAGAAGATGGCATCAGCTGCAGACAACACTGCATCTTGTTCTAGGAGTCCGGTTCCAGAAATTCCACAAGACAGCTCATCTTCTGAAGAAAATGTACCAGAAAAAAGGAACACATAGCCTAGAGGTTTTTTCCATTCCATCCAGCTGAGAAAAAGTTGTTGCAAAAAAGGTAAAATGCTTTATGTTCAGCCAATTGCTGCCTGGTGGCGCTAGGAAAAAGAACAGTTGTGGTACTACTAGCATGATCAAGAATTTGAAAATCATCCATGTGAAACATCTGGCACAAGCGGAGAAGGAAGATGATGACACCAGACCATCAAAAGCTGTAGTGGGTAAAGTGTTTTATGGAAGTACATAAGCTTCACCAATACCATCTTCAGTAATGTCCCGAGTACCTCAGTTTGGCATCTTAGGCCAATTTTGCTTGAAATGCAATAAAATGTGAAGCATGAGGGAGCAGTCTATCCCTGCACTTCTAAACATTTGTGAAAATCACAAATGTTAACTTTTTTCAGCTGTAATTTGAATAGTTAATGCACAATTTCTGTGATTTTTGTTCTAAAGAAAAAGTTTCTTCGTTTTTTTTTTAAAAACACCAAAGTAAAAACAACGTTGTTGCAAGAAACCCTAAAAAAAATTAACCAATTCCCATTGCAGCCACCTTTTCTGGTTTAAGAAAGAAAAATTGCATGTTATAGGTGTGCTTGTAAGAATATGAATTCTTGTTTGTGTTTGTGTGAGACTCAGTATAATGAAGGGTAAATATAAATTACTAAATATAAATTACTATGGCTCTAATTACAACATTGGCTGTAAAAGACGCTTACTGCCGTGCAGAAGACTACCAACACACCGCCGCGGCCGCGGAATTCCGCCACAGCTATTATGACCCACATGTCAGAATCCGCCAAAATTCAGACACCCAAACAAGTCCGCTACACCAAAGGTCAGTGATAAACTGGCGAAAACAAATTTTCCACCGTCACGCCAACAGAAAAACGCCCACACTATCACGACACACAAATCCACGCGGCAGTCTTTAAACCGCGGTATTCCATTGGCGGTACACACCGCCGTGCTCAAAATACACACACTCTTACAAAACACAGCCACATTGGACAATTCGAAATACACACACCTGATACACATACACACCACTCTCACACACCCATTACAATATAAAACACACACCCACATCATCCACAAACCCTCATGACAAAAAATTCCAAAAGAAGGCCAGAGAGGGAGCACCAGCAAGAACAACAGCCTCCACAGGCACACAACACCATCACCCACAGAACTTCCACGCACCTCACACAACATACCACTACATATCACCCCACATATCACCACACACTCCACCCCACATATCACATACACCACCCCATGGCACCGCAAAGACACCCCAGGTTCTCGGAGGAGGAGCTCAGGGTCATGGTGGAGAAAATCATCCGGGTAGAGTCACAGCTATTTGGAGCACAGGTGCAGCACACCTCAATTGCGAGGAAGATGGAGCTATGGCGAAGAATAGTGGACAGGGTCAACGCAGTGGGACAGCACCCAAGAAATTGGGAGGCCATCAGGAAGTGGTGGAACGACCTACGGGGGAAGGTGCGTTCCGTGGTCTCAAGACACCACTTGGCGGTTCAGAGGACTGGCGGCGGACTGCCACCTCCTCCCCCACAACTAACAACATGGGAGGAGTAGGTCTTGGTGATTCTGCATCCTGAGGGCCTCGCAGGAGTAGCTGGAGGAATGGACTCTGGTAAGACAAATCTTAACTATTACAACCCCCACCCTACCTTCATGCTATCACATACCCCCACCCTCACCCTCACCCCCAGCACCCCAACTCCTCAATTATGTCCCAACATCACAAACCACCCATCCCAACCCCAAGCCCTGCATGCAACAACAAAGCATGGACACCCATCATTAAACCATGCCCACTGCACATACCCATACAATCCCCTAAACCATCCTCACACAAGGTCCCACACAGGAATGCAAACACTGGGGTACACGGTCACCCACCCATTGCACACCATGACACACACAGATGTAATAACCATCCTTTTATACCCCTGCAGGACCCCTACCCAACGTCACCGGACAGGAGGGTCCACACATGTCCACCCCACCAACAGAAGAGGCCCACAGTGATGACAGCAGCTCTGTCCAACTGTATGTAGGTGACCAGCCTGGCCCATCTGGGAACTCTGGACAGTCGGTTCCCATCACCCAGTCATAGGCCACTACAGAGCTTCCACCCTCTAGAAACACCAGCACTGCACCCACCCAGAGGGCCCATACCTCTGTCCCAAGGACACATCAATCAGCAGTGTGTCCACCACTACAGGGAACCCAGGATAACCCACCACCCCAACAACAACAGGGACCTGGGGGCAGTGGTAGTGGGCACACGGTCCAGGGGACGTAGGCCCAGGAACACAGGGGAACTGGGAGGGCTGCTGTGCGACAGGGGGCGGACAGGCCAAGGGAACCCACTCTCCACGAGGCCCTCTCCTCCATCATGGGAGCATACCACCACTCCCAGGAGACGATGGCAACGGTACTGGGCAAGTTTCAGGAGACCCAGCACCTGCAGGAGGAACAGTATATGGGCTTCAGGGAGGAACTCAGAACCATCAGCTCCTCCCTTGGCACCATCGTAGGGTTGCTGAAAGAAGTACTCAACACCAGGGGGGACACTGTGGCACTACAAGGGGCCCCTGACACTAGCATGGACGATGAACTGCCCACCACCTCTGCCGGCACTAGTGGACAGGACGCCCTGCCACAGGACCGCCACACCAGCACCTCACCCCCTGCAGAGGGAGAACCACCGCGCAAATGGTCCCTGAGATCCAGGACAAAGGCAGAGCACGATGCCAAGACCACCGCCAAGAAATGAGACCACCCTGATTGTCATCCTACTGTCCCACTTTGTCACCCTGTCCATACCTAAACTGCCCCAGATCCACTTCCTATGCCCATTTGGGCAATGCACCTGTGAGACTCATAGACTGGACTCTGCCATGGACATTCCTCCGCCATCACCCCTCACCATTTCACTACCCCCTCCAATATTGAGCACTTAAATAAACACCCTTAAAGTACAAAACAATCTGGAGTCTGTCTGGGATTTCGAAATAGTATATTAGCAATTACAGTGACAAAATGCTCTTTCAAGTTGAATGTCAACATACCTATGTCACACAGCTCTAGTCCATGAGGAATCTAAGAAGATGTCACACAGTGGGACCCACATCTGTGAAATCGTAAGGGAAAGTGACAACTCAGTGACCATACACTGGGTGAAAACGACAGACAGTAGAGAGGTAGTAGTGTTAAAGTACATGTAGTAGACAGGTCTGTACTCTTACCTGTGTCTCTCTGGAAATATTGCTGGATCACTGAGTCCCTGTTGTGCATGTCTTCTTCCTCGTCTTCACTGTCCACAGGCTCCACAGCTGCAACAACACCGCCATCTGGACCATCCTCCTGCAGAAAAGGTACCTGTCGTTGCAAAGCCAAGTTCGGAAGCATACAGCAGGCCATGATGATCTGGCACACCTTCTTTGTTGAGTAGAATAGGGATCCACCTGTCATATGGAGGCACCTGAACCTGGCCTTCAGGAGGCCGAAGGTCCGCTCGATCACCCTCCTAGTTCACCCATGGGCCTCATTGTAGCGTTCCTCTGCCCTTGTCCTGAGATTCCTCACTGGGGTCAGTAGCCATGACAGGTTGGGGTAACCAGAGTCACCTGCAAATGGTGAGAGACAACTGTTAGACACGCACTAACCTGGAGGGATATCCCCAGACCCAGACAACCATTCCCACTGACTTGCTTCCAGGTGCTCACCTAAAAGCCACACACGGTGCCTCTGGAGTTGACCCATCGCTTAAGGGATGCTGCTATTCCGCAGGATGTAGGCATCAAGCACTGAGCCAGGGAACTTGGCATTCACATGGGAGATGTACTGGTCTGTCAAACATACCATCTGTACATTCATAGAATGATAACTCTTCCGGTTTCTGTACACCTGTTCACTCCTGTGGGGGGGGTACCAAAGCCACATGGGTCCCATCAATGGCACCTATGATGTTGTGGATGTGTCCCAGGCCATAGAAATCCCCTTTCACTGTAGGCAAATCCTCCACCTGAGGGAAAACGATGTAGCTCCACATATGTTTCAGAAGGGCAGACAACACTCTGGACAATACGTTTGAAAACATAGGCTGGGACATCCCTGATGCTATGGCCACTGTTGTTTGAAATGACCCACTTGCAAGGAAATGGAGCACTGGCAGCACCTGCACTTGAGGGGGGATTCCTGTAGGATGGAGGATTGCTGACATCAGGTCTGGCTCCAACTGGGTACACAGTTCCTGGATTGTGGCACGGTCAAGCCTGTATGTGATAATCAAATGTTGCTCCTCCATTGTCGACAGGTCCACCACCGGTCGGTACACCGGAGGATGCCGCCATCTCCTCACATGTCCCAGCGGACGGTGCCTATGAAGGACAACAGCGAGCACAGAGTCAAACAACTCAGAGGTACGTACCCACAGTTTACATAGAACACCAATCATACACAAAAGGTGGCCTGTATGTGCGTTGAGTCTAGGGCTAGTGATGTGTGACACAGTTGGAAATAAAGCCATGTGGGCCCCTGAAATGGCGGCTGCCTGACCTGTAAAGTGGGACAATGGGATGTGAGGTAACTGCACTGGTGTTGTACACCGTCGCTGTAGGCGGTCGGAGACCGCGGCACAATGCTGCATTGGTTACCATTGGACCCTATGGGTCCCAGGAGCCAATGGCGATGTACACCGGTGGTGACGGTACTCACCGCCGCAGACGTGACCGCCATTTTCTATCTGTTCAATCACTCCATACCTGATCTTCGACAGGAGAGGACCTACACTGCAAGTGCTGCTGTGACCTCGGTCTGGAAGAGACAATGGCTTGAGTGTCTGGGGAAAGGGCCCCTGCCTTCACATTGGAAGAGTTGGAGAAGCTCATGGATGGGGTCCTCCCTCAGTACACGCTACTCTACGGTCCTCCAGACAAACAGGTAAGTACACAGGGAGCACGTTGTATGGGCTATGCCAGTGTGGAGAAGGCTGGATGTAAGAATGAAGTGGGGAGAGTGCTGTGTGCATGACAGACGGTGAATGCATGTGCCACATGGCAAGGGTAAGGATGGGGGCCAATCACTTTGATGGTGCAGTTGGTAATAACTTCTCTTTTTCCCCTTTACATTTCATGTAGGTCAGCGCCCACCAGAAGAAAGATATTTGGCGTGCAATCGCCAACGACGTCCGGACCCTGGGGCTCTACCACAGACGGACACCCACTGCCGGAAAATATGGGAGGACATTCACAGCTGAAGCAAGAAGACGGCGGAGGCTCAGCTGGGGATGGCCTCCCAACGTGGGAGGGGTGCCCGTCGCACCATGACCCCCCTGATGTTCAGGATCCAGGCGGCGGCCTACCCGGAGTTGGATGGGCGCTTGAGGGCACCACAGCAGCCACAAGGGGGTGAGTACACTCCCATTCTGCTGACTTTGCGCGCAGTGGAGGTGTCTGGGTGGGGGAGATGGGCTGTGGGTTTCCCTAGGCCAGGGCGAGTTCCGTAGGCAAGGCCCCTCCATAAGGCAGGCCATGTGGCACCCCAGCCCACCTCTGTAGAGTGCCAAGTACACCTAGTCATGCCCCTGTGTCATCTATGTGGGCAGATGTCGTCCATAGCCTTGTAGGCCATTTCCCAGATATTGAACAGTGGAGCCCAAGAGCGCGGCGTTGTGCAGGTGGCTTCTGTGTCTGTCGTGTGCACCAACGGGAGAGGTAATGCATGCACTCAACATGTCTTTCTTCTGCCCCCCCCCCTTTTTGTGGTCTCCCTGTTCTTGTGTGCATTAGCATCATCAGGCGGAGGAGCAGTGGCACCAGAGCACGAGGGAGCTGCATCCCACATGGCCCTGGAGGACCACACTACGGAGTCTGAATTCACCAGTGGGACCGAGGGCGAGGGGAGCTCCACGGCGGGGACAGGAGCTGACACCAGCGACACAGACTTGTCCTCTGACAGGAGCTCCCTTGTGGTGGCGGCAACATCTGTGCCCCCGCATCTACAGGTACAGCCGCCAGCCCCCCTACCAGCACCGCCCTCCCAGCAGCCCCTCAGTCTTTGCCCTGTGCCCGCGCACCCAGGAGGGTGGGCATCACCTTCGCCCCAGGCACCTCAGGCCCTGCCCCAGTCACCCCTGCTGCCCTCATTGAGGAGGCCATTGACCTCCTCAGGTCCCTCACTGTTGGGCAGGCTACCATTTTGAATGCCATCCAGGGTGTAGAGAGGCAGTTGCAACAATCAAATGCATTCCTGGAGGGCATTCATTCTGGTCAGGCAGCCCTTCAGCGAGCTTTTCATACTCTGGCCTCAGCACTGATGGCAGCCATTGTCCCCGTCTCTAGCCTCCCCCCTCCAACTTCCTCCACCCCGACCCAATCCCCTGTACCTCAGCCTATCCCAAGCACACCTACAGACCAACATGCATACACCTCAACACCCAAGGGGAGCTCAGGCAAACATAAGCACCACACATCCCACAGGCACTCACGCAAGCATCACACACATGCAAACACACCAACATCCACTGCCTCCACTCTGTCCCCCTCCTCCTCGTCTCCCTCCTCCCTCCCAGTCTCGTCTACACTCACACCTGCATGCACTACCTCTACAGCCACCACGTCCCTCTCCAGCACACCCACCACCACACCCCACTCACGTGCAGTCACCACCCCCACTACCATTCACACCCAATCCTCTCCCAATGTGTCTGTAACGCCCCCTCCCAAGATACACAAACGCAGGCACACACCCACCCAACAGTCATCCACCTCACGACAGCCTCCAGCGCATGCACCTTCACCCAAAGTCACCAAACGTACACCTCCTACAACCACCACCTCTTCCTCCACTCCCAAACCCCCTCCAGCTACCTGTCCCAGTGTGTCCAAAAAACTTTTCCTGTCCAACCTTGACCTCTTTCCCACAGCTCCCCACCCCGTCAGTCTCATAGGTCCCAAACTAGCACCTCAGCCACAACATCTCCGGGACCAGTGGTGCCTGTAGTCACCGGAATCTGGAGTGCACCAGTCACCAGGGCAGCTACTGTGGCACGGAGCCACAGCACAGACAGTCCCCCACCTGTGAAGCATCAGAAGTTGGCCAGTGCCCGGCGGGAGAGGGGGAAGACTCCAGCCACCAAAGCTGCTCGCAGGGGTCCTGTTGGAAGTGTGGAGTCAGCTGTGACACCTTCCAAGGTGGGGAAGGGCCACAAGAAACCCAAGAGGTCTGGGAAGAGCAGCACGGCGGAGAAGACCGCCATCATCTCCGCAGCCCAGGAGGCCACCGCCAGCACCAGCCCAGCTGCCCAGGAGGCCACTGCCAGCACCAGCCCAGCTGCCCAGGAGGCCACTGCCAGCACCAGCCCAACTGCCCAGGAGGCCATCGCCAGCACCAGCCCAGCTGCCCAGGAGGCCACCGCCAGCACCAGTCCTGCTGGGCCATGAAGGACCGCCAGCACCAGCCCCACTGGACTATGAAGGACCGCCAGAAAAAGGACCGCTGGGCCATGAAGGACCCCCAGCACCAGCCCCACTGGGCCATGAAGGACCGCCAGCAGCAGCCCCGCTGGGCCATGAAGTACCGCCAACACCAGCCCCGCTGGGCCATTAAGGACCGCCAGCAAAAGGCCCGCTGGGCCATGAAGGACCACCAGCCCCGCTGGGCCATGAAGGACCGCCAGCAGCTGAGACCCTGCAATGGAGACCGCCATCTCAAGCACCGCTGAACAGGGCACTGCCATCTCAAGCACCGCTGAACAGGGCACCGCCATCTCAAGCACCGCTGAACAGGGCACCGCCATCTCAGACACCGCTGAACAGGGCACCGCCATCTCAAGCACCGCTGAACAGGCCACCGCCATCTGAAACACCGCTGAACAGGGCACCGCCATCTCAAGCACCTCTGAACAGGGCACCGCCATCTCAAGCACCGCTGCACAGGGCACCGCCATCTCAAGCACCGCTAGCCCATGAGCGGCAAGGGCACTGACGCAACTGAGTCTGTCACAGGGTGAATGATGCACTCTGGGCACCATGCCCCCTCCAGAACCAGTGGAGACTGTCATCCACTACCTCTGACCTTAACAGGATGAAGCACTCTGGGCACCATGACCCCCTCCAGAACCAGTGGAGACTGTCATCCACTACCTCTGTCCTTAACAGGATGAAGCACTCTGGGCACCATGCCCCCTCCAGAACCAGTGGAGACTGTCATCCACTACCTCTGTCCTTAACAGGATGAAGCACTCTGGGCACCATGCCCCCTCCAGAACCAGTGGAGACTGTCATCCACTTGTGAGACTGTGGCTTTGCACTCCCCAGGATGGAACAGTGGGCAAGCCACCCACTGTATAGACTTGTGAGACTGTGGCTTTGCACTCCCCAGGATGGAACAGTGGGCAAGCCACCCACTGTAGAGACTTGAGAGACTGTGGCTTTGCACTCCCCAGGATGTAACAGTGGGCATGTGGCCCCCTCGTGGATTTGGCGTTGTGCACTCAAGCAGCTGAGGTGCCCCCCCTTTCCCTCCCCATGAGGTGCCTGTTTTATTGGTATCTGATGCCCCTGCAGTGTTCTCTCCATCATGGTCGGGGATCTTGTGTGGGCCTCGCCCATACCGTGTGGTCCCAGTGTTCCACAGACTTTCTTAGTGCACTACCTGGACTACTATGCTTGGTATATATTTTGTACATGGTGTATATATATATTTCTGCCTACTTGTTTTTAATATATTACAATGGTTACACTCATTTTCTATTGTCTTTGCATTCTTCCGGCGGGTTTGGGGGGTGTAACTGTGATGTATTGATATGCATTTGTGTGTGTTGTAGTGGGTGAGGGTGGGGGTGTTGCGTGTGGCGTGTCCCTGTTTTTTGCCTTCCCCCTCCCCTGTGTCGTAGGTGCAGTACTCACGTGGTCTTCGCTGCTGGCGTTCGTGCGCCTGGTAGAGGAGCAGGAAGACTATCACAGGTAGAATTTGGAGTTCCGGGTCCATGATGTCCTCGTTCCTCATGGGGTGTGTAGAGGTGAGCGTTTTCCCTTCGAAATTCCTGTTTCTGCCGTGTTTTTATCCGCGGTGAATCCACCCCGGAAAAGGTGGCGGATTGGCCTGTCATAATAGTGTGGGCGGTACATTGTCTCCTGCATGTCTGTTGGCGGTGTCCGCCAAGCTGTTTGTTTGTACCGCTGTGGCGGTCGGAGTGTTAAAGTGGCTGCCTTTGTTGGCGGTTTCCGCCTCGGTCGTAATTGCAAATTTTTTACTGCCGGCCTGTTGGCGGTCTTACCGCCGCTTTAACACCGACCGCCAGGGTTGTAATGACATCCTATGTGTCTACATGTGTTACTGTGTCGGTTAGTGTGCATGTGGGCATATTAGTGTATGACTGAGAGTTTGCATGGGTATATTACTGTATGTGTTAGTGTATGCTTGGGTGTATCAGTGTATGGATGAGTGTGTACCTGGGCGTGTCAGTGTATGCATCAGTGACTGTCTGGTTGTGTCATTGTGTGTTTTCAGCGTGTGCCTGTGTGTGCATGGGTGTGTAAGTGTATGTGTCAGTGTGTGCCTGGATGTATCAATGTATGGATGCATGTTTACCTGGATGTGTTAGTGTATGCATCAGTGTTCGTCTGGGTTTAACAGTGTAGGCATCAGTGTCTGTCTCGGAGGGCGGGTCAGTGTGTGCCTCAGTGTGCTTCTGTGTGTGTTAGTGTATACATCAGTGTGTGCCTGGGTGTGCTTTTGTATGCATCCGTTTGTGCCTGTGTGTGTTTTTGTGTGCATCAGTGTGTGCTTGGTGTATCAGTGTGCCAATGAGTGTGTACCTGATGTGTCAGTGTGTGAATCAGTAGTTGTTTTGTTGTGTCAGTGTGTGCATCAGTGTGTGCCTGTTTGTGTTAGTCTGTGAATAAGTGTGTGACTGGGTCTGTTAGCTTTGTGTGTTAGTGTAAGTGTGTGCCTGGACGTATCAGTGTATAGATGAGTGTTTACCTGGATGTGTCAGCATTTGCATTAGCGTATGCATGAGTATATCAGTCTATGGATGAGTGGGTGCATTGGAGTGTTAGTGTATGCATCAGTGCCTCCCTGGGTATGTCAGTGTCTGCATCAGTGTCTCTCTGGGTGTGTCAGTGTGTGCATCAGTGTGTGTCTGTGCATGTCTATGTATGCATCAGTATGTGCCTGGGTGTGATAGTGTATGTGTCAGTGTGTGCCTGGATATCTCAGTGTATGAATGAGTGTTTACCTGTATGTGTCAGCGTTTGCATTATCATATGCCTGGGAATATCAGTCTATGGATGAGTGTGTGCTTGGGTGTCTTAGTGTGTGCATCAGTGCTTGCCTATGGATGCCAGTGTATGCATCAGTGTCTGTCTGGATACGTCAGTGTGTGTCTGTTTGTTTTAGTGCATGCCACAGTGTGTGCCTCGGTGTGTTAGTGTGTGGATGGGTGTGCACCTGAGTGTGTCACTGTACACATTAGTATCTGTCTGGTTGTGTCAGTGTGTCAGTGTGTGTGTCAGTGTCTGGATGTTTTAGTGTGGGTCAGTGTGTGCCTGTATGTATCATTATATGGATGAGTATTTACCTGTATGCGTCAGTGTGTGTTTGGTTGTATCAGTGTGTGCATCAGTGTGTTCATGGGGTTGTCAATCTATGCATACATCTGTGCCTGGCTGTGTTAGTGTAGTTAGTGGCTATAATCTTTAACCAAATGATTGCAGATTTGGACTGAAAGTCACAACGAATGGACTGAATAAGCACAATATTTGGTTGTGTAACACCATTCCAATAGTATGTATTTGTGGTGTTTTGTATTGAGGATAATATTGCATATCAATAAAATTTATGACTAAACCTAACATTTAAATAGGTGTTTACAATTATTTTTTTCACATATGTATGAAATAATTACACCAGGATGTTCTTAATTTGATGTTTTGAAATTAATAATTATTTACTAATGTGTGCCTCACTTTTTTCTATTCAGAAAAAAACTAATACTTGGATTGTAAAAAAAAAAATGCACAGTATATCACTACAAATAGGTGACACTAAGCAGTTCACTCACTGAAAACAGCTATTGAACTGTTTTATATGCAATGTATGCCCTAATCTACAGAAATGCCTAGCGCCATGGACCCTGGTTTTCACTCCATCTACTGGTTCAACTCGAAGACACTATGCCCTCAACCCAGGAAGATCCTCAGCCTGCCACCTGGCTGACCCGAGGAAAACTCATGGACCTTTTTTGTGCTGCGCGTGCTCCCGCATCCTCCAAGGACTACCACAAGATTCCATACCAAGCAAGGGTGACCACCTCAAGTGCATAATCCTCAACACACGCTCCCTCGTGAAGCATGCAGCAGAAGTCTGGGACCCTCTCGACTCAACTGTTCTGGATGTCACCTTCCTCACAGAGACATGGATCACCACCACCTCGGCCCCGGCCATCGCCACTGCCATCCCCGACAACTTCAAAATCATCCACAAGGACAGAGCTAACTGGCCTGAAGAAAGCATTGCCGTTGTATCCCCTTCCGCCTGACAACCACCAATGAGTCACAGTTTCATCCAACCCATGAACACCTACACTTCCAGATTCAGACCATCCCCTATACCTCCCTCCATGGCACACTCATCTACTGGATGCCCGGACCCCAACCTCAGGTCTGCAAAGACATCACTGACATTGTCATCCCCCAAGCGCTCACCTCTTCTGACTACCTCCTACTTGGCAACCTCAACTTCCACCTTGATATCAATGATGACCCCAACACAACAAACCTCTTAGACAACCTCGCAACTCTCTGCCTCAAACAACTTGTCAATGGCCCCAGCCACAGAGCCAGACTTCCCCGACACTGTTTTCTCAGCAGAGAACCATCTCTCAAACTTCCGAACACCATTGGGCAGATCACATGTGCATCCACTTTGCCCTCACGAAGAATGTCTTTGGCTGTAAAAACCGCATACCGCCGCGGCAACAGCCGCCAAAAGACCATCACCCGGCTACAATCCGTCCTCCATAATATGACCCAAGCTGGATTTCCCCAACAAAGAGGGTGGAAATCCAGCTGTGGCCATGCTGGCGGATGGTGGTAAGGTGGTGCTGCTACCACCAGCAGCGCCACACCAGTAGACTGCTGCCACCCATATTATGAAAAATAACACCACCTGGCAGTGTTCTGCTGGTGTGCGCTGCTGGTGGTAGCAGGGCCCAGTCCCTTCCCATGCCGGAAAACCCTGTGGATACAGGTAAGTCGGGTTTCCCACAGGGGAGGAGGGTGAGAGGTGTTGTGTGTGTGTGGGGGTGTGTGTTCATGTATGTGTGTGTGTATGCGTGAATGCAAGTGTGTGTGTAGTATTGTTTGCGTGAGTGCATGCATGGGTGCGAATGCGTGTATGCATGGAAATGGGAATGCGTGTCTGCATGTCAGTGTGAATGTGTGTATGGAAGTATGCATGAAAGAATGGATGCATGCCTGTATGTGTGCTTGTATGTCTGTGTGAATGAGTGTGTGTCTGCATGTGTGTGTGTATCTGGGGAAGTTAGAATGGAGGGGGAGCGTGGATGAAGGGAGGGTGGGGGCATCCAGGGAGTGTTGGGGGAGAGGACGCTTCCTATCAGTGACAGGGAAGGAATTCCCCGTGACTGATAGGACCTACCCCAGGTAGGCAGGGTCATGATACCATTGGTGGTACAATAGCGGCTGCTGGGCTGGAGATTCTTATCTCCAGCCCAGCGCCTGCTACCGCCATGGCGGTTGAAGTGGCAATGTCATAATGTGGTGGTAAGTACCACCAGCATGTTGGCGGTACTACTGCCACATCATCTCCGACCTCCGGGGTCATAATGACCACCTATATGTCCACGTTTACATTCCACTTCTTCAAAAATGACTGGATTATAGTCATTAATGTACTTAGAGGTCTCTGTTCCTCTCAGGTTGTAAGTATGTCTTGGTGATTTTCGTGTCAGTGTATGCCTGATTGCAAATAGAAAGCTGTTTACTTTTCCTTGTGAAATGATGGGTTGAGGGAATCCAGATGGACATCTTGTATAAAATTTACTTTTGCATCTGTATTTGCGACAACAGTACATTCCACATCTATGATTTTGGAAGTGCAAAACTTGTTGATTCAAAGCTTTTTCACTGTTGTCTTTTGGAACTGCACATGTCACATACTGTTCTATGAAACACTGGACAGACTCATTACTGTCTGTTCCAAATTTCTGTGCCTTTTCTTGTCCATTACAACATGTGAATATGAGGAGCACCTCTTGCTTTGTACTCCTAAATGCCAAAAGATATAAGTTACTTCACCAAGAGGAGGATTTGTTTTGTTACAGATGAAAAACATCATTGCTAAAAACCGGTAGTTTAAATATCTGAAAATATTCACAGGATCTAATCAACAAAGTTCTCCCACTGTCTTCAATTTAATGTCCTTAATATTAGAGTCCACTTCTCTCAAGAATTCAAGCAGGTCATCCCACACATACTAAGCACAACTGAGTGTCAGAAACCAAGTAGGTGAATCAGTTCACCATGATACCAATACTTATTGGTGCCACGTTGGCACTCCATCAAATTAATCAGGTTGCACTCTAACTTTTTATCCTTTCCATAAACTTTTTCAACAAACTCCTTTGCAGAAAGGTTTTGAAGATGTACTCCTGTATTCAATATATAGTTTACAGCATATGAAAGTCCAGACAAGTCACTCTCAAAGAGAAGATGGAATATGCATGGAATATACTGGCAAAATGTAAGATCCGCTGAATATATTCTGATTGATCGGTATTCAGCTGCTGGCATCTGTACGGGGTGGTCATCATATCGTCCACCTTGTCCAGTGGGAAACAGTTGTTGAAAACAGTGAGGATCTAAACTTTTCTCCCAAACACTTATGAGAGCACCTTTTGCTTACTTCATTTGGAAAAGGTCAATTGCATCACCAATAACGTCTTTAGAATGCCGAGGATGAATGTTGTAGTGTTCATAAATGACTTATGATCTCAATCGATCTACTTTTCAAGCTGACCACTTGACGGTAATGTTTCATGCTCTGTATGTGTTATATGTGTTATATCTTGACCAACATCAGCATTTTTGTTAATACATGTTATTTTGTTTAAAATCTTTCTGAACCCCGATAGTTTCAATATTCTTTTTGAAATCTAATGGCAAGTACACAACTCTACCTTTAAGACCTTTTTGTAGCTCTGTTGGAGGTAATATCCCGGTTTTTGGTTCCATATGAACTACAACTTGGAGAGGATGTATACATTGTATAAGAAATGACTTGTAATTATTTAGATCTCATAGATCTTGTGGAATCAAAACTAATTCTAACTTATTATGTACTGCTCCGGCTGGCATTTTATTATCCTCTAATTTGGCATAAGGACAAATCAAACTGTCCTTCTACAAATAGTAAGCAGCACATTGTTGCCACTTATCTCTGTTCTCTTCTTCAGTTTTAAATTACACAAAAATGTTTCAAGTTTGACTTTTGTAGTGAGTACATCGACAACATATACAAACACAGTTTGAGTTCTCTAATGAAACTGTGTTGAACTTCCTGATCACTTCCGTAAAGTTATCAAAACTTATAGCTGTATCCTGCTCCTCTACACCTGCATATACCAACTCCACATTTTCTGTACACTGCCGTTCAGGACCAAAGAAATGAAATTCAATATCTTCACTAACTTTTTCCACATCTGCTACCTGTACCATGCAAAGAGTTCTATTAATTTCTCCTAAACAAAGTAGTGGCATTTTGACATAGTGAAGCTTCCTAACTAAAGTTTACATTTTTGAGTGCTGTACAGCTAACATTCTGAAATGATGAAAGATGCTTTGGCAGACTTTCTTTGACAGACATGCCAGTGAACGCCCTTGTAAATTTGTATGCTTCCTTACTTTGCATGGATATAATTCTTGCAGTATAAATATTTTCTTTTTCAGATTTTGAAGGGAAATATACAAAAGAAGGTTTTCAATTTATCAATTGATTCCTGCAGTACTCTGCAAATACTGCTACAGTTCCAGTTATACACTGGTGTATGGCCATGTCTTACCTGTAATTCTTCAGCTATCACTTCATCAACATTCCTAGTTACCATCTCCTCTTTCGGAATGGGAGTCCCATCCTTCATCTCATAAGATCATCCGGATGTTTCAACTGCATGTACTAATGTATTCTCTTGGAAGTAGCTTTCCTCATTAAGATAAGGATCAGAACTGGAAGTATGCTTACAATCGCCTTTGAAAATTGTGCAGAAGTTACTTCTATTCATAAGTCTTTTGCTTTGGATTGGTTTTCTCATAGGCAGCACTATTTTTTCCATTGTACTCATTCTGCTCAGAATCAAAATAAATAGCTTCCTCTTTATGGCAAAGGTCTTATCAACTACAACCTCAACATGCTCCTTTTGTTCAATTTTTTCTCTTCTTATTTTATACTGCATCATAGTTTTTGTAAGATTCTGAATTACTCTACAACAAACCATTCTGACACTTACTTCCTTAAACTGCTTCTGTAATCTTGTTAAATAATCTACTTTGTTGTTCATTTTTTACTCTTAATGTTATGTACTTTTTCTCCTTTTTTACGTAATTTCAAACTATGCTTTCTACTCACATTCTTTTGCTCACTTTACAGTTTTCCAGATACTATTTTAAGGATATTTTTTGTTTCCTGACCAGCAGCTCTTTTCTTTTCACTTTGATGACATTCTCTGGGTTTTGCTAATTTTTTTCTCAGTTGTGAGTAGATAATAACCTATTCTCGGTTCCTTTCCTCTTTCAGATTTTGAAAGCATTTTAGTTCTCTTCTTTTAAGCATTGGTACATATCTGCAAAGAGCAGATGCCTACATTGAATTACTTTTAGGTAAGATTTTTAAAACATTTAACTGATAACAAATGATGAAAATAAAATGTCATTCAGTGAGTGTACAATGCTAGACCCAAGTCATGTTTGAACTACTAATTGTCTGAATTCACAATGTTACTACTTCGCTCAATATCTGAGTGACTGTATCAGTCCCTATATGAGTGTGTCACCAGATGTTCAATTAAGTATGGAGGTATATGACTGGCTCTTTTAGTAACGCCATGGCCCTTTAAATTTGTTTGTAAGTGGCTGTATGAATGCCTCACTGGCTGCTTTTCTCAGTACAGAGTTATGTAACTGTATGTGCAACTAGTTCTGATACTCCTACATACATAATTGTTCTCTGTTTGTGTGAGTGAATGTATAAGTGCCTCTGTTGCTCTCTGACTGGGTGTGTGAGTGTGTGTATGATTCTGTAAATACGTATGTGAGTTGTAGTATAGCTGTGACACTGGATGCATTACTGGATGTAGGGGGCTGCAGTTCTACTTGTAACTGAGTGAATCTGAAAAGGACATGTCTTATGCTTTAACCACAAAGCACCTTGCTCATTGGTCTACCTACAGCCTAGCTGATGTGTGAGGTATGTGTAGTATAAAAAGAGTTTAAGGGTTGGCAAGGGGGTGTTCTAGTGCCAAATCTAACTGGCAATAAAACTGCACTCACAGCTTCTGCACTACTCGGCCCTAGCCATGTTTAAACCAATATGTGTCTGAATATACAAGTAGGCTGTGTCAGTACATGACTATATATCTGAGTGAGTTTATCAATCCCTCAATGGGTGTGCCATCAGAGGTTTAAGTAAGTATGGCAGTATGTGATTGGCTCTTTTAGTAACCTCAAGGCTCCCTAAATGTGCATGTAAGAGGCTCTAAGAATACCATGCTGGCTGTGATAGTAAGTATAGGGGTATATACATATGTGTGGAACTGGCTCTCATAATGCTAGATATATAACTGTTTTGTGAGTATGTGAATGATTGTATAAGTGCCTCTAATACTGTCTGACTGAGTGCATTAGTGGCTGTATGATTCTGTAAATACGTATGAAAGTTACAGTATGGGTGGGAGATTGGATGTATTATTGTGTATATGGGTCTGCAATTGCATTTCTAACTGAGTGAATCTGAAAAGGACATGTCTTAGGTTTTAATAACAAAGCACCATGCTCTATGGCTTGCATAAATCCTAGCAGACGGATTGAGTTATGTGTAGTACAACAAGAGTTAAGGGCTTGGTAAAATGGTTTTCTAATACCAAATTACCAAAACAAGCTGAAAGTGAAACTGCATGCACAGCCTCTGCAGGCCTGAACCATGTTTAAAGCACTGCTTGTCTGGAAGGACAACTACATTCTCTCAGTACTTGACTACATATCTTAGTGAGTGTATCAGTCCCTCTAAGAGTGTGCCACCAGATGTTTATGTATTCCAGTATGTGAATGGTTTTCTTAGTAACTCCAAAGTTCTCTAAATCTTTATGTAAAAGGCTGGAGGCATGCCTCTCTGGCTGCAATAGAGAGTGTAGGGGTATGTAACCTTGTGTGCAACTGGGCCTGATAGCGCTAGATAAATATTAGTTGTGTGGATATGTGAGTGAATTTATAAGTGCCTCTACTACTGCCTGACTGAGTGAACAGTGGATGTATGTTTCTGTAAATACATATTTGAGTTACTGTATGGGTGAAAGACTGTTTGTATCACTGGGTATAGGGGTTTGCAATTGTACCTGTAAGTAAATGAAACTAAAGAGCACAACAACTCAGACACTTATGCAGCCACTGAAAGACCCACCCAGATACTCAACGCCTAGTAACAAATCCAGTCAGACACTCATGAACTCAATCAAATACCAACACACACACTTATGCACCCACTCACTGACCATCTTAGGCACTCACATACCCACTCACAGACCCACTCAGACTAATACAACTACTGACAGACCCATTGAGATACTCATGCACACACTCTCAGATGTACTCAGAGAGTCATGCACACAATCATACATTCAAAGAATCATGCACCCACTCACAGACCCACTCAGACACTGATGGACCCAGTCAGACTGACTGAGGTACTCATGCACACACTCAAATGAGTTTCCGAGTCATGAGTACATGCAGGAGTCTCTGAGTCATTCTGTGAATGTGTGCATGAGTACCTGAGTGGGTCTGTGAGTGCGTACATAAGTTTCTGAGTAGGCTTGTGAGTGTGCGGTTAAGAACATCAGTGGGTCTGTAAATTAGTGCATGAGTCTCCCAATCTGTGAGTGTATGCATGAGTCTGTCAGTGGGACTTTGAGTAGGTTCATAAATCTCTGGATGGGTCTGTGAGTGGGTGCATGAGTCTCTGAATGTATGAGCATCTGCATGAGTCTCTGAGTACATCTGTGAGTGTGTGCCTGAGTACCTCATTGGGTGAGTGAGTGGGTTCATGAGTTTCTGAGCAGGTCTCTGAGTGCATGCATATGTAAGTCACTAGGTCTGTGAGTGGTTGCAAGAGTCTGATTCTATCAGTGCATGCATGAGTCTCTGAATGGGGCTGAAACTGTGTGCATTGGAACCTCTGTTGGTCTCTGAGTGCAATATTGAGCCTCTCAGTGGGTCTGTGAGAGGTGTGCATGAGTACATTAATGGGTCTGTAAATTGCTGCTTGAGTCTCTCATTCTGTGACTGTGAGTGTAAGTCTGTGAGTAGGTGTGTGAGTGGGTGCATGAGTCTCTGAGTTGGTCGGTGAGTGGGTGCATGAGTATCTGAATGTATAAGTGTGTGCATGACTCTCAGTACATCTGTGAATGTGTGCATGAGTACCTCAGTGGATGAGTTTGTGGGTGCATGAGCCTCTGAGTGGGCCTCTGCGTGCATGCATGCATATCTCTCTGGGTCTGTGGCTGCATGAGTCTCTGAGTCCCTGAGAGCATGCATGAGTCTCTGAATGTGTATGTGAGTGTGTGCATGACTGCCTAAGTGGGTCTGTCACTGGGGGCATGAGTATCAGAGTGAATCTGTAAGTGTGTGCCTGAGGCTCTCAATCTATAAGTGCATGCTTGACTCTGTGAGTGGGAATGTGAGTGTGTGCATGAGTACCTGGGTGGGTGTGTTGGTGAGTGGATGAGTCTCTCAGCAGGGATATGACTCTGTGTATAAGAGCCTTTGTAGGAGTTTTAGTAGATGCATGAGTGTCTGAGTGGGTCTCTGACTGGGTGCATGTGTGCCTCACTGGGTATATGTGTAGGTTCATCAATGCCTTATTCGGTCTCTGAGTGCATGAGTCTCTGATTCTATAAGTGCATGCATGAGCCTCTGAGAGGGTATGTGAGTGTGTGCCTGGGTGTTTCAGTGGGGCTGTCAGTGGTGCATGAGTATCTGGGTGAGTTTGTGAGTGACTTAATGAGTCTCTGAGTCTATGAGTGCATGCATGAGTCTCGGAATGTGTATGTGAGTGTGTGCATGACTGCCTCAGTGGGTCTGTCTCTGGGTGTATGAGTATCAGAGTATCAGAGATATATATACACGCACACACACATCTGGTAATATTGGTCAATGAGATAAATATGCTCAAGACATTAGTATTCAGCAAATGTCAGCATTCAAAATTAACAAAGTAGCCCAGGTGATGTATATGTCTGCTGTAGTGCACTGCATGAAATCTGCAAAATACAGATCTGATTCCTAGTAGGCTTTTTAGGGTCGAGCCTGCGTTGCATGTGCTCGCGCATGCGTTTCGCAGGGAGACTCTTTTGTATTTATAAAAGGGCTCTGAGCCCTATCAACTTTACATCAGTGTTTTTTATTGGTTGGTGGGCTTCCCTAATAAAATCTGCTTGCTTTCATTAGTCGAAGGCACGCATACGTCATGCCTTTTCCGGTGGCTAGCCCTCCTCCAGCGCAGCGACCAAGTACAGAAAACATGCGAGGCTCGCTGTTTTCCATGGGCTAGAGGACTTTTTTTTCTCTAATTTACGAGCCCGATCTCGCTTGGCAGAAGTCGAGCGCTTTACGTACTTGATTTCACTTTTTCGGGTTATGTACGTAAATGTACTTTTGCCCGATAGGTGAAAAGTTGGGTTAGGAGTTTACAACGCGATCAGCTCTAACATGAGCAAACGCGAGACCCGATGCATTGTAAATGCTTGTTGATATATTGTTGTTGGTCAGAACACAAGCACTGGTGAAGTATCTCAGGTACTTACGTGCATGGTGCAAAACCTGCATATACTGGAAACGCCTCAAGTTTGACACAGCACGGGGATAATTACTGAGGGGGCGCCTGTATCTCCTTTTTCCTATACGTTAAAATAAGCATCTTTAACTTTACTCTCCAGCGCCATCAGTGTGTTCTTTTCTCCGAACAGCCAGAGAGGAGTGGAGCAGTTTAAGGCCAGAATACTTTACTGTGGGTGATAAGCACTGGCAAGACCTAGCCCACTTAAACCCTAGGCGGCACTTTTAACATCTTCCCCTTTAGAGCCAAATGTCTTAGCACATAATTGTATAACAAGTTCCCTTGTTACTGCTGTTTATTTTTCCAAAAGCCTACATGTCTATAACAATCATACCAAAAAAAGTAGCGTTGCAATGTGTATGCCTGGCCTTTGCTACAGTGCATGTTCCTTGATCGAAATACCATCTGCAGGCTGTTCAGTGCGAACATTGACCTCACCAGAATGAATTAATTTGTAATGAATATATCTAAAATGAGATGGACATTTACTAGGCTTTAATTATGCCACGAACTTAGGGGTCATTTCTTTAAACTGTATTATCATCCGTTGACAACATTTCATTTCTGTCATTAACAATTCATATTTTTTACTTGCTCATTGTTTGCAGGCAGAATGCATGTAAATGATAATAACTAAGGTCTAAAAGGTGAAAAACTCCCCCGTTTCTATGGCTAACGCGCCAATTAGTTGACACCAGTTATTAGTATTGAAAGGAGCAAACGTTTTATCAGAAACGTGTTTTCTTATGGATGACACCATCTGCACTCCACAAGGCTTCTAGGTCCAGTAGACCTTTCTTGACACATAGAACCTCCATATGAGTGCCCTGTTTAGATCCCTGTTATTTTCCGCCCAAAATTAGTTATTGGGAGTCCGGTAATGTTGAGGATTTTGGTGTTTCCTGCACGAAAATGTGCTTGCTCCTATATTTAGTGAGCCTTTTTCACCTAAAAATATTTGGCAGTTTTGACATACCGACAATTATTAGGAAATCAGAATCGGCTTTTATTGAGCAATTATTTGAAATCATTACAATAGCTTACCAAAAAATCCCGCCATTCGCCTGCTAGACGCTTTACACAATGACTAATGCAGAGCTGGGAGCAAGCAACACAGTAAATTCTCATTTAAAAAAACTTAAAAACGCTACTCATTATTAGTTTAAAATGCGTTCTAGGCAATAAAACAGAACTGTAAATGCACATGAAGCAGGACTTTATACAATCCTGACACTAAATAAGACTGATGCTCATAGTGGGCCCGTTAAAGTGACTTGTGCAGCGGATCAGAAAGTGCTGTGCGTGTTAGCTGATTCATGTCGAAATAAAAAATAAATAAAAAAACAGGAGAGTTTGCAGCAGTATTTGGGCAAACATGCCTCCTACTATGGGGGCTGCAGAGCCTCATAGCTGCCACTGTAGAGTCAATATAGAACGTCCTACGGGCGGCTCATGATGGATAGAGGGGCAGTAGTGCCAAGGAGTGGCACAGTCTTCTTGTGGTAGAGTTTGTTATTTGGCGATTCCTCAAGTCAGTTCAAAGTGCCGTATGTCATTGGTTTCGGGCGCTGTGCAGACTGCCACCTTAATGTGAATTTGAATTCCTGTCTATGGGCTAACTTCAGTGCATCGAGTGTCCTTTGATTCTCGCTGGGGTGGGACAGCCGTGCTTGCCAGATTTTTTCCCATCTAGGGAATTGTTCTAGGGGTCAAGCACATCCCTTGGTTGTAGATGGTCCACCGCCGTTGCCTGCAAAAGTTCCGGTGCACCTTTGAGAAATTTCAGTGAAAAAATTCGACTGCAGGTTAAATTTGACTATCTCATTATTCCAAAAACCGTAGAAACAGTGGTTTGCATTGTACGATGAACTCTTATGCGAGGCCTAAGTAATTTTCCCTTCCCCTAATGATTACGTCAGGACTTAGTTTTTGAAACTCTGGCTCTGATTTACAAAGATTTTGAGTCAGGTTTATGCTACTCTTTTAATGCAGGCCTGCCACAAAGTCTAGGTTGGTATTTACAAACCAATGCAAACACGATTCAAGTTGTATTGTATTCAAAAGTAACACAGCACAAAGAGCTGTGCGGCCTTACTTGGCATCAAGGGGGCATTCTATAAGTGGTGCATGGGCGCTCCTATACAACCATCCATGGGTTTTGATGCAAATCCCTAGCTACAAAGAGTTGAAGACAGGGATTTGCACCAAAAACCTGTGACTCCCTCAGTCAGGAGTAACGAGGAGAAATAGCTTTATTTCTGGTCTTATTTTACCTTTCTACATATGTGCTGCAGTCTGCAGCACACATACACAGAAGAAATGGTCTTAAAGCATACTTTTTGCGCATCCTTCCTAAAACTATGCTGACCACAGCGTAGATAGCTTTGCACAATGGGGCAAGGGTGTTTGGCTATCAGAAGTGGGCCAGTGCAGGAGAAAGCAGAACTGCACCACTTCTTAATAGATACGGCACAATTCTGCTCGCATCTGTTCATGCAGAGTACAATCGCATATGTATTTGCTGCTCTGCATTGTGTGGACTCTTTTGGTCTATAAGGACATTTTTATTCTGATGATTCTTTAACTATGTTGGTCATAAATTCTCAATATTCCCATTTTACCTATTATTTCTATTTTCTCGCCATTCTCTGATTCCTAGCAATTCTTCCAGCAACATGTGCTTTCTGCACTTCTCTGAAGTAAAGATCACATGTCAAAAGGTTTCCTTGCATTTACTACTGATCATCTCTCTTTTGTAATATTTTAGAACAGCTTTTCTCATCTAATTTTTTTTCCTTGTTTAATATGCCATTTGTTAATTCCAAAATGCCTGAATAGTTTTGTTGTTGGCTTTCATTTTTTTTTATACTTCACACTGTGTCTGTCAGCTCTGGCAATTACCATGCGTACTGAATTTTCGGTTTGTCTTTATGCACCTTGTGCTTTTTAATTAGGGTCGAGCCTATGATAGCATGCGCTAGAAGATGCGTATCTCTTATGAGATGCTGTTGTAGTTAGAAAAGGGCTTCGAGCCAACTTGTTGCTTACTGTTTATTGGCTTGTGTGGCACTCTTCTTTACTGTTTCTTAATTCATCTACTTCACACCTGACATCATTTCTGGTCTGTTTGTGGAGCAGTGACCAAGCACTAATTTATTGAACTTAATTAGTACCCACCGCTTCTCCCGATGTGATTGAGGTACTATTTCTAAATCCCTCCCCCCACTGCATTTTGCTCCCTCATTAGCATTTTTTAAACGTGTGCCCGTCTTTGCCCCTCTTTCGTGTAGGCAGCCAGTTTCCCACTGGTGGTCCCTGAGCTGTTATGCAGAAGCTTGCTACAAGGTCTTTTAAATACATTAGCCATTTGTCACCCAGGCACAAGCAAAGCAACACAGTCACCGCTCACTTTTCTAAATACTCGTACTTCTCTGGGTCATATTTTAAGGTCTGCACACCATTTAAGGGAGAACGGCATGCAGAGGTGGCCTACAAAATTTGTGCTTGTGCTCCAGAGGCCGGCGCTTCTTGAGAGATCCCTCGCTTCAAATTACTTACATGTACACGGCCCTGTCAAACATGCAGTTGTGAAACCATTGCAGGGTAGTCTTTGGCCTGCATCTATCATGAAAATACCCCCGTATTTTAGCAAGAAAAATCATTCAGTTTGCTAGAAGTAAATCTTCTAAGCATCTCCTGGAAATGTATACAATTGGCATGCTTTGTAAAATCAAAAAGTGAGCAAAATATTTTGTAGTTTAGCAATTAGCATTCATTTGCATATGTGAAGAGTTTTTGAGTAGCCACTGGGTATAAGTGGTGTGAATATTTACTCGCCATTTTCGAAAACGTGAATTCTCACCTATGCGTTGTTTTGTGGTGCTTTAGCGCAGACGTTAGCTTTTATGAATATTTTCTATCTAACCCCAAAAGTATGTCCTTATAAGAACATTAACACATAAATAAATATATACCCAAAAGTGCAAAAAGCAGAATTCAAATCTATTTATATTACTGAGTAAAGTGTGTGTGTGCATGTGTGTGTGGTTGTGTGGGTTTGTGTGTGTGTGGGGGTGATTGCGCATGTGTACGAAGTCTAGGTACTTGCTAGTATGCACATGCATGCTTGAGTCTGTCTTTCTACCAGTGTCTTCCCTGTGTACACTTGTGTATGTATTTTTCTGTCTGCTGTTCTGTATTTGTACGCGCGTATGCATTTATATGTGTGCTGGGGATAAATACTGAGAACCTTTTATTAATGTCATCGATCGTTGTGTATCGTTCATATTCAGTGATAATTTGTGACATTTTGTTTCACAGCACCCAAATTTGGATTTTCATATTGCACACTGTTTTGCAACAACCTTTATCACAATGGAAAGTCATCAATATTTTGAGAGATTAGTTTAGCATTGTCGTTTTCATTGATGCCGCACACACCCCTCCATAAGGGATACAGCCAGGCTGCAGAAGATATTAAACTCAACAATGAGAGTGTGGACAGTTGCTCTGAAATTATCCTTTCGAAGGTCATCTCCAAGGTGACTCCAATGCCCCCCCTCCCCCCACTGGCCCGGCCAGTATCAACTATATCTACTGTAAGCAGCTGCAAAAATATGCAAAAATCCCTTCTTGTCCCTCTCAAATAGTTTATTGTACTTATATAAGTAATGAATGGCTGTTTATATATAGGGCAAACATTACCCAAAGGTGGTAGACTGTTTACAGTGCAAAAGGAATATCACATAAGGTGCATTGTTTACCATTAAATCGGGCATAGAGTTACATTAAGCAACAAGCCTGATAATAGTAATAAAGTACTTGTAGCAACAGTCCTAGACCTAACGCAACAGAATTTCAAATGGAGCCAAATACATGTTGGGGTTTATAAATCCCTTTTTATTAGTATTATATTTTCTATGTTTTGCTCAACATCACTGGGGTGCAACACCATGCACAGGAATCAATGGGCAGCGTAAAGTAAACACATGCATTTTGTATTATTTGAATAGGTATATACAAATATTATTAATTTACATGTATTTTCTCGGTCCACAGGTTGCCTTGTGTATATATATATATATATATATATATATATATATATATATATATATATATATGATAAATCAAAAACGCTGTGCCATCTAATAGTGCACCAACAAGCCGCAAAATATCAAAAGCTCGGACTGAGTGAAAAAATTAACACAATTGCAAAATAAGTACAATAAATAATCGTTGGCTCTATTTATTTAAAAAAAGTTCATGAATGAAACGGCACTTAAAAAATCATATACAAAAACGAGTAAAGCAGTAAAGTGCCAAAAACAAATGACTCACACATGCTGTCCCGGCCAAATGTCAACGCGTTTCGGCGAAAGCCTTCAACTGGACATATGTGTGTGTGTGTATCGCACAAGGGGCGTATCTGTGTGTGAAAAGGACCTCCCGCCCTCATCTGTATTTCTCGGTGCACAGCGAGTCAGATGACTACCCATATCGCGTATGGTGTGTGTCCTAAGCCTCTTGCTATCTATGTGTGACAAGGCAAGGGCCTCCCACCGTTACTTATTTAACGGACTGCAAGGCTTTTTTTTCAAAGATGGATACAAACACCACCAGCAATTTCATAAAGCCTTTGTCAATATAGAATGACTCTTCATGGGTGATACATAACAGTCCAAGCTGCAATGCTTCTGAGACATATATAACACCATCTGTAAAAAGTCTCCCCAGCGCCACATAATTTATCACTCAAATATCATCTTTATATATATATTTAGAAAATGCAGATACAATGCTCTACAATATAGCTTAAAGATATCGGCAAAGTCAATAATGCTGGCTAAACACACTCTTTCTGGTCTTCTGCCTCAAGATCAGTAACAACTTCCTAAACAAACTACCTATTCCTCTCTATTTTCCTATCTATCTGTTCTGTGCAGCTCTCAGTCCTATCTAATCACCATGCCACATAATTCCACTACACAAATACACTCCAGACCACATAATTCCACCCCCACACAATTCCACAAATAACAATTCCAATACAACCCAGATCATTCTACTCCACAAGACATACATCCATTGCACTCGAAATCAAAGCACATAGATAAAAGACTTTGGCCCTCATTCCAACCCTGGCGGTCTCTGACCGCCAGGGCGGAGGGCAGCGGAAGCACCGCCAACAGGCTGGCGGTGCTTCCTGGGCTATAATGACTGCGGCGGTAAAGCCGCGGTCAGAAAAGGGGAACCAGCGGTTTCCCGCCGGTTTTCCCCTGGCCCAGGGAATCCTCCATGGCGGCGCTGCTTGCCGCGCCGCCATGGGGATTCCGACCCCCTTCCCGCCAGCCTGTTTCTGGCGGTTTTCACCGCCAGAACCAGGCTGGCGGGAACGGGTGTCGTGGGGCCCCTGGGGGCCCCTGCACTGCCCATGCCACTGGCATGGGCAGTGCAGGGGCCCCCTAACAGGGCCCCACAAAGATTTTCACTGTCTGTTTAGCAGACAGTGAAAATCGCGACGGGTGCCACTGCACCCGTCACACCCCTGCAACTCCGCCGGCTCCATTAGGAGCCGGCTTCATTGTTGCAGGGGCTTTACCGCTGGGCCGGCGGGCGCTCTTTTGGAGGGTGCCCGCCGGCCCAGCGGGAAAGTTGGAATGGCCGCCGCGGTCTTTTGACCGCGGGGCGGTCATTCGGCGGTGACCGCATGGCGGGCGGCGACCGCCGCCTGCCGCGGTCAGAATGACCGCCTTTGTCATTTACAATGGCAACATCTCTAACTCTTGCAAATGCGAGATCTATTGCATTGCAAATGCTTGTTAAGCAATGTCACCCATTGTGCCCCACCTTATTTGTCGTCACTGCTGCTTCTTTCTCAACCTACTGAAAACTGTTGGCCTGCTTACATGCTATTCTTGCCCTGGCACTTTCACAACTTGGCCTGCTTGTAGATTGGTGATTTTGAAGAGGATGACCTTGCTGTCATGCAATGTCCTTTAGCCTAATTTCCCAAGATTTACTGGCCTCTCAGTTCCTGCAGAAAACCAAGAGCCATCAATTTTTATTGTTTGGACCTTTCTGTACGTGTTGCTCACAAGAGGTAGTGCTCAGACTCTTAAGCTCACCACTGTTCCTAAATGAGCTCTTGAAACTTGTAAACCACATGAACAACCATAGTGCACAATGTTCTTCATCACCTCGTACTACTACACTGTTGTTAAATTGTCCACTATGTCCTAGAATAAGCTCTATTTTCTGCTATCCTACAATAACCTTCAATATAGCTACCATTTGTTGCCTCATCCAACTGGCAGTACACCACCAGCCTGGTTTTCTTTGTCCTGTCTTTACAGGTGTATCCTAGTACAGTCAAGAAGTCCTTGTGTTCTGGTTTAGTAGTAATGTTGCTTAACTGATGATTATTGAGGAGTGGTGAAAAGCAGAACAATGTAGTTTGTAGGTTTACCATGCCAAAATGGCCACTCAGTCCTCTTGTGAGATTTTGCAATGTTGTGAGAGTATTCTTTTCATGTTGCAACAGATGCTTTTCAGTCAAGATTCTTCTGGTAGCTTGCTGGATGCACATGAGAGATGTACCAGATCTCGTGTGGACATTATCTTTGCTCTGGGAACTTTACTCTTTGGTTTCCTCCTGCCTACACATCTTATACCTACATCCCCCTGCATCCTCACATTTATGGCAAAGGCAAGAGACTTCTTTGGAAAAGCACAGTCCCAAAGTTTTTCTGGCACAGAAACAAGTACACAGAATGATAAATCCTTAGTTTCAATACTTGTATTCTTTGGGAAAACACCATAAAAATGCACAAATTAGTCACTGAAAACAGGGAATTCCACATTAAAACAATGATAGTAATTAAAATGTGCTAATGAGAAAATCATATGTTGTGTAAAAATGATGACATACTCTTTAGAAAGTCTGTGATGTTATACATACTCATTTCAAATTCGTAGACCTTCCTGTATGATGCCTGGTACACAGAGAAGTTTCGTCTGCTCTTGCGAATGCACTAAAATTGGACTAACAAACTAAGATGAGCTCAACTCCCCAAAGACTATCATAGGCATTTTTAAATGCCACCAATGAAAGTGGATACAAAGAGTACTTTCCTTATTCATCCTGGAGCTGTATTTAGCCAGGGGCACTCTATCTCCCATGGCACTGCCATATTGTGAAGGGGAACAGTACACAGAGCCTTCCCCAGGCTAATTCGGCACCAGGGACCCCATTGCCTGGGTCCTCGCCAAATCCTAAAGGGGGTCTGATTTTGACTCCAGAGAACCCTTCTTCTGGAGTTCTGTTCTGCTTTACTGCAGACTTTGTGGAGACAAAATAAAAGGAATGCCAAGAATGCAGCACTCGTAGTCTGAGTAATGAATTAATTAAGACACTTCCCAAGTCTCATGCATAAAAAGAATGATTTTATATGTATATATATATATATATATATATATATATATATATTAATATATATATTGATTAGGTGTTCATGCATGCACTACGCAAAGCTAAAAATAAGAATTAAAATTGCATATTGCATCACCATGGTGCTTGACATTAACATCATCCCTTCATCTGCCAGCATCAGGCTGAGGAACCCTCACTGCTGAGCCAGAAGGAGTTTTTCCAACTGCATGGGATTCTGAGCAAGGGGTCCCCCCTCGGAATGAGTTCCTTCTAGTCCCAGTTGTCACACTTCCTCCCCTTATATTCTTTAAACAAACTGGAGGGGAGAATTCTAGGATCTCCCTCTCCCATACAGTAAGTTGTTGTTCAAACGCTGGTCACACCAGGTCAGTGTTGAAAAGGAACACTCCTGAGACTGGCCAACTCTCACAGTGTTTTTCCATGACTAAGCTGTTCCCTGCCTTACCATAAATATTCTCAGCCTGATACATGTTATCTCTCACACTCCCCCATGTTATGTAACAATCCTCGGTGGGAAAGAGCGAAAACACACGGCACAAGCTATGCACAGAAAAATAGGGAAAAATACCTGTACCACCAATGTGACAATGTGTAAAGCTAATCTAAGCACAAAATGGAGTCTTTGGTCAAGATGGAGCACGTGGTTAAATACAGATAGCGTTACAGGCCTGGCCAATTTACTCAAGGGTGAGGTGGGCTGCATGGCCCGATATTCAGGCAGATTCTGGCCCCGGGGATCCATTCCCTTGGGCCCAGCCAAGAAAGGGTGGGTGCCCTCTACTCCACCCAAGGCACCCCCTGCATCCTTGAGGGGGATCAAGAGGGGAGCCCCAAGACACTTGCAGCCCCAGCCAGCTCCCTGCATCCAGTGGGAGTTGGCATTTCTCCCAACCCCAGGGAGCAGCTCAAAATGCTGCTCCCTGCAGACAGTGACAATAGTCAGATGTGTTGCCCTGCCCGTATCACAAACAGATCTGAAGTGTGCTCTCGGGGGGCAAGAGCATTTATCATCGGGAACACCACCCCCTCAGGGCTAAATATAAAATTAATGTGGGGTCCCCTCCAGCTCCTGTGCAGCCCCGGATGCTACCACCTCCTTGGGGCAAGTCATTCAAAGTAAGGGTGGGCCAAGAGCTCCACACAGCCATGGGGATTACCTCCTCCCCGAGGCTGAAATACAATAATGTAGTGGGTCCATTGTGTATCCCCGTATCTGTGAACAACCACATCCCTGGGGGCTAAGCGTTACAATGGAGGGGGTCTGCATGGCCTCCCTCGTGTTACCATGAATAGGGTGCCTCCTGCTACCTCCAGAGCTGCCGGCCCTCAGGAGGTAGCTGTTTGCTTTTGCTTGGTGGGGTCTGAAAGCTCCCACCAAGCACAAGCAAACATAACTCTGCTTTCTGCAAGCGGCAGCTGTCAAACAGCTCTCAGTTGCAGAAAGTGGAGTTTTCAGCTCCTCCCCTGCATGCAAACACGCGTGCAGAGAAAGAGATTACAACATTGCTCCTGCAAGCAGGTAGCACCTTTTTCAAGTAGGCAGCTCCCGCAGACGTTGGGAGCTGGCTAGGACAACAGGGGCCTACAGGATCTCCCCGCAGCCGTCATACTCTCCCTCTCTCTCTTCCATCCCTGAAAGGGATGGAAGAGAGAGATTGTTATTACAATGGTCTCTCCATGCAAGAACTGCAAAGTGTCACACTGACAAGATGTTTAGTTAGAAATGTTATAGTTATATTTTGAGACACAACTGAAGATAGTCTCTTGTGACCTACTGATACAGCTCTTGGACTGTCACTGAGTAGGTTGAGAGCTCAAATACTGGTATTTTATGGGGATGTATGACAGAACCATGCATGCATTTACCAATGCATGCCTGTACAATGCGGGCATTACAATGCATGCATTATTAACATGCATGCATTTACAACATACAACATACGTTTTTACCATGCATATGCCTCCACCACACATGCCTTTACAGCAAACAATTCACTGTAAAGGCATGATTGGTAAAGACATATGAGAAGTTAAATCTAAAGTGGAAAGTATAACCCATATATATATATATAAATAAATAAGCACTTTTACACCCAAAAACCCCTTACAACTCAAAAACACATGCCCGACCTAAAACTTAAAAAGCCTTTAACACCCAAAAGCCAATACCCACCCTTAACCCTAAAAACCCTTACCCTTCAAAAACCCATACCCACCCTAACCCCTAAAAATATCTTTTAAATCCCATATCCACCGTACACCCTTAAAACCCTTACCACCCAAACCCTAAAAACCTCTTATTGACCATACCCACCATAAACCCTAAAAATACCTTTAACACCCTAAATCCCATACCTAACCTAAATCCTAAAACTCTTACCACCCAAAATCCTATACCCACCCTAAACCCCCAAAACCCCTTACCACTCAAAACCTCATACTTACCCTAAGACATAAAAATGCCCTTACCACCCAAAATCCCATAACCACCCTAAAACGTAAAAACCCCATACCACCCAAAACCCACAACCACCCTAAAACCTAAAAATCCTCTTACCACCCAAAAACCAATACCCACCCTGAGACCTAAAATTGCCCTTGCCACCCAAAAATCCCAAACCACCCTAAAACCTAAAAACCCCTTAACACCCAAAACCCCATACTGAACCTAAAACCTAAAACAAAAAAAAGCTGTACCCACTTAAAACCTAAACATACCATTAACATCCAAAAAGCCATACCCACCCGAAAACCTAGAGAGCCCTTACCACCAAAAAAACTCATACACATCCTAAAACCTAAAAAGACCTTACCACCCAAGAACCCATACCAACCCCAACCAGTCACTATCCTAAACCCTAAAAACCTTCTCACTCGCAAGCAAAACCGTGAGTTGTTCCTTTTCCCATTGGATCTGCGTGCATCGTTTTCTCTCTCCTGCAAGAGAGTGATGTGTCGATTCCCAGAGGAGCAGCTCGGGTCTGGGCAGGCCTTGCATTGATTTTTCACGCCCAGTGATGTTGTGTTTGAAATCCGGTTGCACGGTGTCAGAAAACCGCACTGCGTCAGGCATGCGTCATTATCAGCAACCGCTAGCGGGTGTTGTGCATAGTTTCTACAGCTGTGATGCGTCGATCTCCCAGCCACGATGCAGGCGGAGCATTAATTTTAGTCCAAAGTATCTGCCGTGTTGCAGATGGTGCGTCAAAAGATTCCCCGCACAGCAGTCTTTGCATGGATTTCTGTCCTTTTTCCACCAGCTTCACCTTTCAAGGGCCCAGAAACAGGTTAGGGCACCACTTGGCAGGGCAAGAGTCTCAGCAGAGATTTCAGGTGATGGCAGAGAGAAGTCTTTGATGTCCCTGAGACATCAACAACAGGAGGCAAGCTTAGTTCAAGCCCTAGGAGATTCTTCACCAGTAGGAAGCCACACAAAAGTCAGGCTTTGTCCTCTTTCAGGCAGAAGCAGCTACTGCAGGCCAGCCCATCAAAGCACAGTTACAGGCAAAGGGGCAGTACTCCTCCTCCAGCTCTCCAGCTCTTCTCCTTGGCGGTGTTCCTCTTGGCTCCAGAAGTAATCTGATTTTTAGGGGTTTTGAGTCCAATACTTATACCCCTTTCTGCCTTTGAAGTAGGCCTATTTGAAAGGGAAGTGTCTGTGGTTCACACAATCCTGCCGTGCCCAGGCCATGCCCCAGACACACACCAGGGAATTGGAGACTGCATTGTGTGAGGGCAGGCACAGCCCATTCATGTGTAAGTGACCACTCCTCCCTCCATTCTAGCACAGATGGCTCATCAGGATATGCAGGCTACACCCCAGCTCCCTTTGTCTTACTGTCTAGAGGGGATTCACAAACAGCCCAAATGTCAAACTGCCTCAGACAGGCAATCCACAAACAGGCAGAGTCACGGAATGGTTTAAGTAAGAAAATGATTACTTTCTAAAAGTGCCATTTTCAAACTAACATTCTAAAAAACAACTTCACTAAAATATGTATTTTTAAATTGTGAGTTCAGAGACCCTAAATTCCATATTTCTATTTGCTCTCAAATGGAATCTTCACTTTAATAATATTTAAAGGCAGCCCCTATGTTAACCAATGAGAGAGATAGGCCTTGCAGCAGTAAAGACTGAATTTAGCAGTATTTCATTGTCAGGACATGTAACAAATATCAGTACATTCCCCACCTTTAACATAGACTGCACCCTGCCCATGGGACTATCTAGGGCCTACTTTAGAGGTGCCTTACATGTAGAGAAAGAGAATGTTTAGTCCAGGCAAGTGGGTACAAGTAGAATTGGCAGTTTAAAACTGCACACACAGACACTGCAGTGGCAGGTCTGAGCCATGTTTACAGGGCTACTAGTGTTGGTTGCACAAGTGCTGATGGCCCACTAGTAGCATTTGATTTACAGGCCCTGAGCACCTCTAGTGCACTTTACTAGGGACTTACTAGTAAATCAAATATGCCAATCATGGATAAGCCAGTTTACACATATAATTTATATAGGGAACACTTACACTTTAGCACTGGTCAGCAATGGTAAAGTGTCCAGAGCAAACAAAACAGCAAAAACCAGCACACAAAAACAACCTGGGAAGCAGAGGCAAAAAGTTAGGGGAGACCACGCCAAGGATGCCAAGTCTAACATATATATATATATATATATATATATATATATATATATTCACTGAAAAAAGCAAAGGTTATAGCAAGGTTATAGTTAGGAAATAGAATTAAAAAAAACATACAAAATTCACTTAAAAAAACAAAAGGTTACATGGACATTATAGTTAGGCTCACATTCTAACCTTATCAAACCACAGAAATAAGTGTATATATATATATATATATATATATATATATATATATATATATATCGTTCAACAACACTTGGCAATGCACTCCATCAAGATTCCAATATTTGGTATTTATTTCAAAGTTGCATACGACGCGTTTCGACCAAACGGTCTTTTTCAAGTTACGAAGTCCTATTACAGTTTTCATTTATATAGTAATTGAATGCTATAACACCGCAGGTGCATGCTGGGATCTGTAGTCCCAAATAACAATTCAAACAAACAATGGGACTTCATAAAATAAAATTACAAAATTACAATCAATAACTTCCATACCACTCGCAAAAATATTACAATATGTATATCTCAGAGCCCCACAATTACATTTTTAAAACAGATTAGTTGAGAAAATTAATTCACTTTTAATTTGTGATTCAATTAATCAACTCAAAACTCATTATACCTTTATAAGAAATGTAGATATCCTTGTATTAAAGCACCCTTAACAATTTGCATGTATTGAAATCTATAAACTGGTCACAGGAAAAGTTTTAATCAATTTGACGTATGTGTCATCCAAGAATCCTTTATTCTATATTCCATGACTACAAGTGTACATAAAGTTCCTCATCATTATTCATCCCAAAAGGGGCCTTAGCTTTAATTTGAATAATATATCTGGATTCAAGTTGTCTTAACTTTTTAACTCCGTCACCTCCCCTTTCATGTTCTGAAATATGGTCTACCCCATAGTATCTTAAGGTTTTCCAGTCATTGGTAGTATGTGTCTGTAAGTGTTTTGTTGTTGCATATGTATTACCTTTGTGTGTAATGGCTCTAATGTTCTCCAGTATTCTCTTCCTTAACATACAAATTGTACTACCAATATATTTGAGACCACAGTGACATTCTATGATATAAATTACAAATTTAGTACTACATGTAATTTTATGTTGGATTAATATTTCGTGACCATTTTGAATTGTAAAGTTTTTCATTGATTTACCAATTTTACAAGCTTTGCAGCTGTTACATCTAAGGAATCCTTTTTGCTCTACCTCTAGCCAATTACGTTCTTTTTCTAGTGAAAAATTACTTTTAACCACCATATCTTTAATGCTTGGTGCTTTTCTATACGAAAACAGATATCAATCAATCAATCATTGCTTGTATAGTGCAACTACTCACCTGTTAGGGTCTCAAGGCGCTGGAGGGGGAAAGTGCAGAATTTTCATGTTTACCTGTGAGGTGGTTCTTTCCTTTGGGAAGCTGAGGAGGGAGGTGGTTTGTCTGATGTGGAGAGGGAGGGTGCTCCAGACGGTGGCTGCGAGGTAGGAAATGGAACGCCCTCCTGTTCTGGTTTTCCTGATGCGGGGTACTCTGCAAGAGAGAGCTGGGCTGAGCGTAGGGTCTTGTGGGGTATGTGGAGGTTGAGTCGCTGGTTCCGGTAGGCTGGTCCGGTGTTGTGGAGGGCTTTGGGTGCATTCGTGAGGATCTTGAAGGTTATTCTTTTCTCCATGGGAAGCCAGTGCAGTGTACGCAGCTGTTCTGAGATGTGGCAGTGGCGAGGTAGGTCGTAGACCAGTCTGGTGGCGGCCTCCTGTATGTTTTGTAGTTTGCAGGTGAATTTCTTGTTGTTTTCAGCATACAGTGTGTTTCCATAGTCCAGTCTGCTGGTGATGAGGGCATGTGTGACGGTCTTTCTATGTTCGAGGGGGATCCACATGAAGGACCTGTGGAGGAGGCAGAGGGTGCGGAAGCAGGTGGAGGTGACTGAGTTGATTTGATGGTTCATGCTGAGGTTGGAGTCCAGGATTATTCCGAGGTTGTGGGCTTGGCTGGTGGGGGTGGTCGGGTTTCCGAGGGTGGGTGACCACCAGCAGTCGTTCCACACATTGGGTTGAGGGCCCATGATGAGTACTTCTGTCTTGTATGCATTCAGTTGAATGCAGCTGTTTCTCATCCAGTTGGTGACTGCTTCCATGTCTGCCTGGAAGTTGTGTCTGGCTTTGTTAGGTTTGTTGGAGAGGGAGAGAATGAGTTGGGTGTCGTCGGCATAGGAGATGATGTTCATTCCATAGCTTCTGACGAGGGTGGTTAGCGCGGCCATGTAGATAATAAACAACGTGGGGCTGAGGGAGGATTCCTGGGGCACTCTGCAGGTGGTGAGAGTAAGGGGGGGTCTCACTCATTGAGTTCTGCAGGAGAGGAAGGATTGGATCCAGTCTATTGCCTTGTCTCTGATGCCAGCTTCGTGGAGTCTTCTTATCAGGGTGTGATAGAAGACTGTGTCGAAGTCTGCCGAGAGGTCTAGTAGGGAGCGGGTGTCGTCTGTTGAGGCCAGGAGGGCTGTTTCGGTGCTATAGTTTTTCCTGAATCCAGACGAGGACATGTTGAGGATGTTGTGGTCTTCTATGAATGTGGCAAGTTGGCTGTTGACTGCTTTTTCGATGACTTTCGCAGGAAATGGAAGTAGAGAGATGGGCCTGAAGTTTTTGAGGTCCGTGGGGTCTCCTGAGGGTTTCTTGAGGAGGGGGTTGATCTCAGCATGTTACCAGTCATCAGGAAAGGTGGCGCAGCTAGTGAGCGGTTGATGGTGAGGTGGAGCTTGGGGCCGATGGTGTCTGCAGCATGGTTGAAAATGTGGTGGATGCATGGGTTAGTGGGGACCCCCAAATGTATGGACCTCATTGTTCTCAGCGTATCTTCGGTGGTAAGGGGGGTCCAGGTTGTGATTGTTGGTTTGTTGATGTCGGGTTCTGGTGGAGGGGATTCTGCACAAAGGTTGTTCTTGCTGAAACTCTCATAGATAGTCTTGATTTTGTGGTGGAAGTAGGTGTTGAGTCTATCACAGCCTTGAGGGTGGGATGTCCATTGCTTCACTGTTGGGCTGGGTGAACTCCTTGATGATGGTAAAGAGTTCCTTGCTTTTGTGGGCGTGTGAGGAGATTCTGTCTTGTATAGCTTTCTTTATGGTATTTCTGAAGAGTTGGTGGTGTGCGGTGGTGTCGGCTCTGAAGTTGCTATGGGCTTCTGTGGATTTGGTGTTTCTCTGGATTTTCTCAAGGCGGCAACAAGTGTGCCTAGATTTTCAGAGTTCTGCGTTGAACCAGCTGGCTTTCTTTGAGTGGGTGCGGTTGTTCTTTTTGAGGGGGGCTATGGTGTTGGTGCAGTCTGCGATCCATTTGTGGAAGGTGCGTGCTGCGGTGTTTGGGTCATCGTTGTGTGTGATGGTGGGGGTGGCGATGGCGAGGGTGACGATGAGCTGATCGTCAAGTTTCTATGGGATGGTTGGTGTTGGGGTCTGATGATGGTGGGTGCGTTAAATGGATGCATTGGTGGTCTGTCCATGGGAGTTCTGTGGTGTGACTGAAGGTGGCAGAGGTTCCTGTTATGAAGATGGGATCGAGGGTGTGTCCTGCTGAGTGTGTTGGCTCCATCACGATCTGTTGGAGTCCTATGTTGTGGATGTTGTCTATGACGGATGGGGTGTTAGGGTCTTGTAGGTTTTCAAGGTGGAAGTTGAGGTCTCCCAGCAGGGTGTAGTTGGTGGCTGTGATGGCTTGTGCAGAGATGCAGTCTGGGATGGAGTCGGTAAAGGGAGTACGTGGTGCGGGAGGGTGGTAAATGAGGGCTTCCCTGATGGTGGATGTCCGGCTGGTATGAAGCTTGAAGTGGAGGTGTTCAATCATATATATATGCCACCATGCACAGTTTTCTCATCAATAATTTTATTGCAAATGTTGCAGTAATAATATCAATGATGCCAGAGACATTGCCAAGCTATGAATATTATTAGAATTTTAAGACTAACCACATCAGAAATGTTTACATGTTTGTTTTAATATGCAATTTTCAGTTTTTGTAGGCTGGGCTACACATAGGAGAACTACCTATGGGTAGCTTGAGAGCTACTAGTAGCTCATGAGCTACTCATTGGAGACACCTGCTCTAGCAGTATGTTTGGTTTGAACGTTATACTAATATTTTGAAGCACTGTATTAAAGAGGCACTTGTTACCTACTGGTTAAGCTCTTGGGCTGACAGACAGTAGGGTGAAGGTTGAAATCCTGCTATCTCATGGTATGCCTGTTTATTTCCTTGTGTTTTGAATGCTTAATGTTCACAGTGATGGAACAATTAAGGGTTTTTGCCACCAAAATCTGTTAGTTGAATGTCACAGTTACATCTGGGCAATGCAAAGCAAAGAGTCACCTGTGGTCTAGTGGTTAAGTTCTCTGGTTATCACTCTGAAAGCTGAGAGTTCCTGTCTAGCTCGGGCGGTGTTTGTTTCCTACTTCAATTTCTTTTCAACTTGAAATTTTTAAGGTATGTAGTGAAAGGTGATGTCACTCTTTGTAATTGATGAATACATTTTTATTTTCAATTCGTACAAAAATATCTCATTCTAAGTGTATCATTCATCAAAGCCTAAAAAAAACTCTATCTCTATCATACTCACTCTTTCTCTCTTTCACAATTTCTCTCTCTCAATCTCTTTCTCCCATTCACAGACCCACTCGAATACTGACCAACCCACTCACAGACCCACTGAGACACTGACACACCCACTTACAGATCCATTCGGACCATCACCCATCCACTCACAGACCCGCTCAGACCCTCATGCACTGACTCAGAGACCTAATTAGACACTCATGCACCAACTCACAGACACACCCAGACACCCACTCACATACCCACTCATACCCCCACATACCACTCACAGACTCACTCAGACACTCATACACCCACTCACAGATCCACTCAGCACCTCACACACCTACTCACAGCCCTACTCAGACACTGACACACCAACTCACAGATCCATTCAGAACATCATACATCCACTCACAGAATTACTCAGACCCTCACACACACACTCGCACCCAAATACACCCTCTCACACCGAGAGAGGCACACCCTTTAGCTGCAGGCAGCGTGGAGTTGGGTGGTTGTACGTGGTTGGCTGCAGAGCCTTTAACCATGCACGGCGGTGGTTGGATTAACTTATAGTAATCAAAACTACTTTATGTTAAAAACAACAATAGAAATTCACTTGAAATACCAAAGGTTAAAGGGACGTTATAATTAGATTCTGAATTTACTCACACAAAACCATAGATCATAGAAATTCAGCAGTCATATTTAGATTTGTTTCAAGTAACTATAACTCATGGCCTAAAGTAACTATAACTCACGCCCTCACCATGCACTAATAGTTACCACAGATATTACAGCAGTCATGACAACTTCTATAACATCATTAAAAATATAAATTAAATATTAGCACTCAAATTATTGAATTAAAAACCATGTATGGTGGGGGCATTCCACTCCACTCCATGACACTCTACTCCACAGCACTCTCTGCTACACCACTTACTTTCAGCCATGCTGAACCGAAGCTACGCTGATGTACAACATGACCAACACACATTGGCAAAGCCAATAGCTCTTGCAAAGGTGAGGCATAATGGCTTTGCCAATACTTGTTTATTTTACTAATAACTTTGGCGCAATCTGAAGAATCTGCATAAACGTTTCCTAAAAATGCTCCACCATTTTAGGTTTTGCCTGGAAGGATTTTTTGCTGATTTGTGATTTTCCATAGTTGTCATGGTAATTGACAATCTACATATTGTCTCTAAGAGGTAATTTATCTTTACATTTTATCATCTTTTGTTTTGTCTACAAATTGGAAAACTGTACAGCTGCTAACTAAATATATCATTTTAAAGTTAATAAGAGATAAAACAGGGTACATTTAGGGGGTCATTCTGACCCTGGCGGTAAAATCCGCCAACGACCAACGACCGCGGGAGCACCGCCAACAGGCTGGCGGTGCTCCCTTGGGCATTCTGACCGCGGCGGTACAGCCGCGGTCAGAAACGGAAAACCGGCGGTGTACCGCCAGTTTTCCGCTGCCCTGGGGAATCCTCCATGGCGGCGCAGCTTGCTGCGCCGCCATGGGGATTCCGACCCCCATACCGCCATCCTGTTCCTGGCGGTTTTGGCCGCCAGGCACAGGATGGCGGTATGGGGTGTCATGGGGCCCCTGGGGGCCCCTGCAGTGCCCATGCCAATGGCATGGACACTGGAGGGGCCCCAGTAACAGGGCCCCACCAAGATTTTCAGTGTCTCCCATGCAGACACTGAAAATCGCGACGGGTGCAACTGCACGCGTCGCACCCCTTCCACTCCGCCGGCTCCATTCGGAGCCGGCATCCTCATGGAAGGGTGTTTCCCGCTGGGCTGGCGGGCGGCCTTCTGGCGGTCGCCCGCCAGCCCAGCGGGAAACCCAGAATACCCACGGTGGTCTTTTGACCGCGCAGCGGTATTCTGGCGGTCCCAGCCAGGCCGGCAGCTTCCGCCGCCGGCCGGGGTCAGAATGACCCCCTTAGTTTGCTCAGTTTAAGAAAAACGCTGGTTGTGAACTATGACTTATGTTTTATGTTCCTTACTAAGTCATTGTATTAATTTCTAAGCAAACAAGTGTGGGTCTCGCACGTGCATACATGGCTCATATTAATATTTCCTAATTTTTGCCCAGATGAAAAAAATATTCTGTAACCTGGACATCTAATTTTGATTCTACGTGTTACACAGAAGAGCAAAATCAGTGCAAAATGGTTTTGCACTGGCGTTTGAGCCAGTGTAAATTTTAAATAATGCGACCTGTTAATTTATAAAGGCGCCAGCTATTTGTATTCATTATGATAAAAAATTGAAGGGGCGCCTAATATGTTTGAAACCGAAATAGAACTAATTTCAAGCGTGTTCGTTGCAGATTCTGTACATGCCATTTTTGCAGCCTGCTGTACAGAGCGGTCGGTCTCACCGCCCTGAAGAGGTATTACAGTACAAGCGATTTGAAGGAAATCTGGCCAGTGCATCGGGATGCTACGGTTCATTTTAGCAAATGCAGACATCTAGCACAGCAGGGGGAAAACTGCTGTATCTTGTGAAACAAGAGCATGAATAATTAAAAACCCCTTATTAATGAACTTCCAGTCGTTATGTAAATGAAACTGATTTCAAGTCTAATTTGTCAGCCTGAGCTACTTTTCTGTTCTCCTTTTGTCTCGGACAAGAACTCATCATAATGGGCTTGATAATACAACACTGGCCGACATGCTGTGTGCAGCCCATCTGAGCTGGGGCTTTTAGCTTTGTTAATTGATACTGTTACTGGAGGATACAGTATGTCTAGCAGGCATTTAGTGCGGCTTCTAGCAATAAGCAGCACTTGTCTTTCAACTTCGACAGCCGTTCTTTGAATTTACCCGCACAAGAGTGGCGTGTGATAATCACTAATTAACAAACAGCATTTTCTTTAGACCGTCCACCGGGCCGTCTTTAAACTCTGTCAAAAGAAATCCAGTGAAAGAAGACTTTGACTGCCCCACAATTAGGAATGTCCGACACAAATCGCAGTAATTGCAGGGGTGGTGTGATGGCTCGTCCTAGTATTCTCTGGCTATCAAATCTGAATTTCACTGGTGCTGTCAAAAAAGGGTTTATTCAAGCATTAACACAATGACATCCTCCACAAGAGAAAGCGCTTGAGATGCATTGAGTCCTGGAAAGCATGCATTTTAAAACGATGTTGGCCATTGGGCTGAACTTAAGTTTGATTGAGCAAAGCACATAAAAGGCTCCTAGATTTTGATTTTGTTTCATGAGTAAATAAAATACCCTTTTACCTAATCCTCAGCCCAATTAGTGCCTTGGACGCTAATGAGGCATTATTTCAATAACCTGGCATATTACTTAGTGAATTAATTATCTAGTTTGTAAACGGGATGTATACTTTGTTAAAAAATACATGTCCCACATAAAATCGACAATAAAGTGGTGTGTCCAATATGAGGAGCAGAAGGAGCATTTTCACATTTGCATAAGCTCTCCTGCTGTTTATCAGGAGACAGCATTGCATACATTACGCAGTACAAAGCTAATGCTTGCTCAAGATTGGAAGGCTTTCATCTCCGTTTAAGCTACCTAACAGCTATTAGTTGCTTTTCTCCTTTCTGTGTTTGACACACCCACAGAGGATTCTTGAGGGCAGATTTATGAACAGTGAAACTGCATCTATTTCAGCACCACTTTTCTTGTGCCCCTGAGCGCCCTCCTAACGCCGCCATGTATGTGTTCACTATATTTAAAATACGGCGCACCATGGCAGTAGTCAGGGGTACTAGCGTCATAATTTTTTACGTTAGTCCGGGGCGTTGCAGAATTAGCGTCAAAAAGCACCCAGAGGCCCTTTGAAACCAATGATAGCTGAGAGCCTGTTAGATTTCTTTCTGACATTTTTCTGCCCCTCGCCAGAGCCAGAATGCCCCCCTTCCATATATTATGCCTGGCGCAGGCATAACGTGGCCCAAGGGTGGACAAAGTGGCAAGCATTGCACCACTTTGTAAATATAGTCTGGTGTTTTTGGCCTTCGAACGCCACATTAGTGTCAAAAAATGATACTAATGTAGCATTGGAATGGAGCTAAGCCCTCTTAAATCTGGGCCTTGATGTCGCTGTTGTTTGGTTCCTCATTTATAGTGTTCCAAATTCAGTATTGCAAATATAGCTTGTTTAAACAACCTTTGCTTTCTTCAGTACAACCTAGTGGTTGCTAAAAGAACTCACGCAACATTGCGGCAGGCGTAACAGCGATTTTGGCAGACATTGACTACTACTATAAATAAGCATTGACAATCCAAATCGGTCTTGCTTGTAGGTAAAGGTAAGAAAGACTGGTTGTCATTGCCAATGTTTGCTTTAGTTTTAGTCGCAAACACATACTCACACAGTATACTGTGCAATTATTGTTAAAAGTGTATTATGCAATGTTTGTTATGATTCCTTAACACATAATACTACGTGATGATTTTTTTCAAGATCATTTAGTTAAATATAATGTTCATTAGGTCGCACAGCTTTGAATTCCAGAGCTCGCTATTTGAACATGACGTGTGAGTATAGTGTACAAGAGTCCGGGTCCCAATAATATATCAAACAATCCGTTCAGAAATAGCTAAAAAGATTTGACACCGTACAAACCACTGTTGCTGCATCATCTGGAGTGCAATCCTCGTTTAGAGATATTGCAGCTCACAAAAGTACATAAATTGATTGAGAACAATTAAGAGATGGGGTACCAGATTAGTGACAAATGTATGCCAGGAGGTGAACTCAGAAAGGCTCAAGATGATGAGCTATCAACCCTCTAGGTATATATAATATTGTAGCTGAAGCTGCAAACATTTCTTAGTAGAGGAGTCATCTTTAAAAGTGTTATTGGGCAGATTTATGAAAAGTGAACTGCACCTAGTGCATATCCACTTTTCTTGCGCCCCTCAGCGCCCCCTAACACCAGCATGTGTGCGCTGTAGTTGAAATACGGGACACCACAGCAGTAGTCAGGGGTACTAGCATAAAAATATGTACGCTAATCCAGTGCTTTGCAGGATTACCATAAAAATTGTTGATGCTAATCCTGAAAGCACACAGAAGCCGTTGAAAACAATGGGAGCCTCCCTTTAACGCCTGCTCTTAACAGACATAACAGATGCTGATAAAAATGATGCAAAAAAGCTCTTAGACCCTCTAGTGCAGGAATACCCCCCTTGCATACATTATGCCTGGCGCAGGCATAATGTGGCGCAAGGGGTTACAAGCATTGCGCCACTTTGTAAATACGTTGTGGTGTTTTTACCCTTCCAACGCCACATTGGTGTAAAAAAGAATGACGCTGATGTGGCATTGGATTGGCACTGGTCCCTCTTAAATCTGGACCTGTATGTTTTGTGGCAAAAAGTGGATGGAAACAAAGTAGAAGTTTGGTTCTTAAAAACAAATACAGTGCCTTTGATGTGCAGGTGGATTTGTTGTTGTCATTGAAGGTTATTTTTCGTTTCCCCTACCCATGACCTCCATGACTGAATTGGCAGTCCTAGGTAGGGAACATAACTGATGCGCATCACTCCTACATATAGCAAGTGACTGCACCCTGATCTGGTGGTCAGCGAAGTTTCTGCTTGTGTAAACAAGGCACTTTCTCCAAACCTATACAACCCTTGGAACTGCAGGAATGGAACGGTGGGCATACCAATGATATAGAGCGCTGTTCCCTCTACAACAACTTTAAATGAGGCCCTGCAAATGAGCAAAGCCTTTCAGTGGGCAAACTCTTGCTTTGCACCAAATTACTGAACATTATGGTTGGGGACCTTGATTGTTTTGTTTTGAAAGCCATTGGTAGTCGTTATTGGTGCTGTCGAGGCCAGCCTCCATCCACAAAGTTACAACTGTTGATTCCTTATGAAGACAAATTGAAACTTCCACAACTATTCTTAAACATTGACCACTAATTCCTTTATCACACATCTATAGTCTCACTAGCCTCTCTCAGTTCCTGCTGGCCAACTCCTTTATCTTTATATTGGTAATTATCTTTTCATCAATGTTGGCGCTATTTTGTGCTTCTTTGCTCAAAGGACATCTGTTCTTAGAATTCTATTACTTAGGGATTACATTCTTGTTAAAATAATACATTGCCCTAACAATCTGACTACAACATCTTTTGCAGGGTACTACCAAAATCACAATTTACAATTTACAGTGCCAGCTTAACTGGAACAGGAATGCACAGCATAAAAAAAATCTATGCAACCTCCAAAATTGTTTAGAATTAGATGCACCGGGCAGCCTTCTCCTGCCTACGAGCAGGGAACCGTTTGTATATAAAAGCCCCCTTTGAATGTCAAGGTAGATTTCCAAACTTCAGTTCTTTACAGGCATAAATGAATTCTAACACATCAGCGAAGCTCCTCCTCAAGCAAACCAGCCTTTTCCTGGCTTCTATCTGACGTATTGGAGGAAGGAACTGTTTCCACACGTTTCTCCCCCTAGCTAGTTTTAATTAAAAAGTCTGCAAAGGGCCTGCCAGGGAAACAAAGGTCCCACACGTAGCTGCTTCAGATGCTCCTATTTTTCTGCTTACGGATAAAACATGGCAAGAGGTGAGAATCACAAAAGGTAAGCGAGATACACAACACTTTGTTCATATTCTGCTGATAACTGGGCCTGCTATTTCTGAGTCTGTGTGAAGCACCTAGGTGTTCGGTAGGAGCAGCAGGTATCCCTGTCAAAGCTTATCTCTTTTATTTTGGGATTGAACAATCTGCTCCTTCAAACTCCCTCCAATAGTATTGTTTTAAAAAGTGTACAAAAATTGCTTCGATCATGGTTCATGTTTTGCTTTCTGTTACACGTTTATGAAGTTAAAAATTGAATACTTACTCAGAATTTGAAAACGATTATATTTTTTCAATTCACGTACTACAGGCCAACACCTTCAAACTATTACAATACCGTGCAGTGATGTGAGTCTGCGATTATTTGGCATATTCAGCTAGTGAATTCATTCATAAGATCATTGTTTAATTCTACATATCGATACAGAGAAAGGGAAAGAATAAACAGAACACGGCCGCTTTTATGAAGGACACTGACTGTTAGTGAGTAAGAGAAAGACAGGAGTGGCCATAGGGACAGTTTCCAGGCTGTGGGTTGCTTCTGGAAGGAAAAGTGTTTGGTCAAGAATGGTTATGCTATGGTATGTGTTATAGATTTCCTATTTAACTATCAATTGTGGTATGAAAACACCAATCATAGTGACCTGTTATGATATACAATCAATGAAAAAAGATATCTAAGGCCTCTACTACAACATTCTAGTGACTGCAGTTGTTTGACTATTTACCTATATGGCTTTACTGCATCTTTTCATTCTGGTCTGCATGATTGTTTTAAAAAAGTTTCATTTGTTGATTTTCGTTTGGCAGAAATCAGCTCAAAGCATTATAAAAGTATGGAGCTTGCAATCATTTTTTGCCATATTCTTCAGTGAAAATCAAATCAAACATCAAATATGCACAAACAATTTGATATTCTGTGTAAATGTATTCAATGGTGATCCATGTCAAACTCAAAGGAGGCAGATTTAGGAGCCCCTTACGCCACTTTAGCGCTGCCTTAGCGTCATTTTTTTGGTGCTAAGGCGGCGCTAATGTGGCATGTTCCCTACACCATATTTACAAAGTGGTGCAATGCATGCATTGCACCACTTTGTAAACCCTTGTGCCACATTGTGCCTGCGCCAGGCATAATGTATGCAAGGGGGGTGTTCCCCATTGGGAGGGCCGAAAAAATGGCGCAAGGAAACCTAAGAGATTTCCTAGTGACATTTTTTTCTGCACTTTTAATGCCTGCTCAGAGCAGGTGTTAAAAGGGGGTATTCCATTATTTATATTGGGCTCCTATGTACTCAGCAGGAGTAGTGCCAAAATATTGGCGCTACTCCTGCAGAGTACATCAATAGCGTAAAAAATTATGCTATTGCCCCCTCACCTGCGCCATGGTGTGCACACATGGTGGTGGTATGGGGTGGTAAGGGGTGGAAGGAAAGTGGTGCTGCACTGGGAGTGCAACGCCATTTTCCTTACATCTGCCCAAAGTGTTCTCTTTTAGCTCTCGACAATCACTAGCTCCTGCAGCAGCATCGATTCATAGCCCTGCTGAGTAGCTTTCAACCCTGTGGATTATCATATTCCACTTACCCATGCTTTACACGTATAACTGGTCCTGTATATTAAATGAAACCTTGAAATAATGATGGTCTAACGATGTACCACAAGAGACTATGATCATCTCAGCTACAAAAAAAAAATAATGTTACTGATTTTCAAGCCTATTTAGCTTTTTTAGAAAAAAACTAGAAACCTGTTCAACCGGTTATGGCAAAGAGCATAGAGCATGATTGTATTATTAAAAGGGAGAAGGGAATCTATATGCACAGGAGTAAGAAGTTGTGAAATGTTTTGAACTACAAATGCCAATGTATTCTTCAAAACTTTGCAAGCTTTGCAATATTTGTGAAGGTCACCAAGGTGGATTCAGGGGGAAAAAATCACAAAAGAATGATTTGCAAAGGTAGGTCTCATCAAAAGATTACACTTGGTGACAGAATCTGTTTGCAAACTTTTGTTTAAAAAAATTATTCCATAAGAAAAACTTTGCAAACTTTCCAAAACTTTGCAAACTGTGCGTGGTGCAAAGTTTATAACTTTGCACAACTCTGCAGATGAAATATTAATGATGCCTACTCAAAGTAAAAGAAGAACGGAAGAGGCGAAAACTACTCCCAAGCACCCACGGAGACCTGATTTTAAATGCTATTATCAATACACTGTGATATTATTTTAGAAATAAACTCCAACACTACAATAAATAGTTCTAACTGTTTTCCTGCTGTTATTATGTATCACTCTAAATAAATAATGTCCTTTTAATTGATCATTACACCTAATTTCTTCTTTTAGTTACATCTTAAATTTATGTCTAGTCTGAGTATGATTTGTAAGCAAAATATATTGTTCATTTTTTGTGTACTTCACAAGTTACTTATTTTCGATTTTTAAGTTATTTGTTTTTCAGTTCTCATCATTTATTATGCATATTGTACTTTAAACTAATAAAGAAGCAACTGAAGGGCTATGTAAAATCTCCAAATGAAAGAAATTAGAGTACTTTATGGTTTGGATTTAAGATAACCCCACTGGGCAGTATAACATGCAATGTCTGAACTACAGCAGTATAACTGCGTTTTGGCTTCATAATGGAATAACCAATTGAATTTTGTTGTATGGTATGGATATATAGGGGCCGATTTAAAGAAAGTGGTGCTGCACCCAGTGCAGCACCACTTTTTTTATGCCCCTTAGCGCCCCCTACTACCACCATGTGTGCGCCACATTTAAAATATGGCGCAGAGTGGGGGTGAGTACTCTGCAGGAGCAGCAACAACATTTGGGCACTACTCCTCCAGAGTACATAGGGACCCATTATAAATAATGGTATGCCCCCTTTTAATGCCTGCTCTGAGATTATCAATGTATATTTTTAAGAAAGGATTGTTACATTCATGATGGTTTTCTTTTTTCTTTACTTGTTTATATCTTCTTCTAGACTGCCTTGAAACAATGACGGAGGGGCGCAAAACATTGGTTGACTGTAATACTGATATATTAGTGTGTGTTAAAGTGTCTTGTTTCTCATATATGAATTCAAATTGACAGATTTCATGTGTATATTGAACTGAAACTAGGAAATGTTAAACTGTAAAATAAAATCGTATCACCAACGTAACTGGAAAGTTAGGGCCTCAGTACGAGTTTGGCGGTCCCTTGACCGTCGGGTTGGAGGTCGGCCCGACATATTAGGAGTCAAGTCGGCTTATGGAGCAAAGACCGCTGCGGTTCCGCAGGCACCACCGGGCAGCACAGACCGCCACGGTCATGCGGCTGCACCAGCAGGCCTTCAGAGCCTGAGTTTCTGCCGGACATATTACAAGATTGCACACCGCCAATGTGATCATGGCGGTCCAACCACCAAGTCTTAGAAGGTGGAAATGAACTGTATAAAGGGAGACACTCACCTGCAGGTAGCCTCACTCGTCTGTTGCTGTCACGGAGCCCATCGCACATGTTCCACTGCTGATATCCTCAAAGGTGCACGAAACCAGTGCTGCTGTGGATGCCACTGACCGTAAGTACACACACCTACCTCTATCATAAGCTTTAAAAACAGATCATAGCTCATTTATCCACATCATATGGGGGAATGCCACGGTCACCATGTAAATGTCACGTTCCGTACACAGTCCGAAACATATATCAAGGTGGACACATTCTCAGTCACAATACGCCCACTTTGGGCATCTCACTCCCACTGCACCACAAAACTACACAAAAACATACAACCACACATCTCTGGCATATGGACAGTGTGGGCTACACAACATTCACCCACACATCACCAAAAGCACACAAACATCATGCATACACATACAACTCATACATTCACATTCCACAGAGGCCAGGGACTGTAGTCACATATAAAACACATATGTATCAATGTGGCATGGAACACAAACAATACCACCATTAAAGAGCCCCTCAATGGACATACACATCACACACCTCACAGCACAATGAAACGACAGTGGCATGCACACTACAAAGAGAGACAAATGGACAAAGGGTACTATGCACACTATACTTGCACAATTGGAACACTCAAGAAAGAAGGCTGCATGGGACACATTTCACCTTGCAACTGCCTATAAAACAACATGTGTACAAGAAATGTGTAGATGAAATGGCCCTACATGTGCCTCAGGGACAAACAGTAGAAGACACAAATGTCCTTCCCATCTGCACAAGATGGAAATGCAAGTCAAGAAAGCACATACAAATCCAACTGCATGGGGCATACCTCAACAGGAACTATCTGCAAGGGACACACAACTAAATGGACACATGCACAGTCAAATGCAAACAAGCTAGCACAACTGAATTCACTTCATGTCTGCACTAACAAATCTCAAGCCAACACGCATCAGATTAATATATAATCTATATCAGGGGACAAGTTTAACACCATACATGCTCACACTGGACAACACAAGATGAAATACTCACCTTAAGAAACACCACACAGTGCCATGACATCATCATTGCATTCACACATACATATAAATACACTCAACAGATACCCTCCTCTTGGGGGACACTAGCACTGCCCACAATATTACATACTGCAAACAAGAGCAAATGGAGCAGCAAACAGGCTGAAACACACACAAATGTAGGCACAAAACATGAGTTAATCAGGAACAACATTAAGGTAAACAAGGAATTGCAGGACAAAGGTATACCCTAAAAAACAAACTGTTTGGGTTTATTAAGTATGAAATATGAAAGTCCAAAGGCCATTGGCCAGTCCATATAGATTTGCCTCAAAGTAGAACAGTGTTGTGCAAAACCTGAAACCCAACTACCATGGAATCTCCACAGGTAGGGGCACCAAGGGGGCAGGCACCTCAGGGATTATCCAGGGATGCTGAGGGGAGCGAGGTCAGATTTGGGAGAAGAGGGTTTGGGCTTTGGCTGAAAAGGGGTGGTCATCTTGGGCGGGGTGGGCTTCTTCTTGGGGAGAGATAGAGATGCTTGCAGGGGGGCAGGGGAGACCTTGGAGGTGGAACGGACGGCATTGGAGCTGGGTAGTGCCTCTTGGGTTTGGAACAGGGTGGGAAGAACAGGGGTAAGGATAAGCTCTAACAAAAAAAGTTTTTTAGAGACACAGGGATGGCCATAAGAAGGAGGTCGGGATTTGGAGGTCGAGGGAGTGTTAGTATGCTGTGTAGCTCTGGATGTTGTGGGTGTATGCTTCTGGGAGGTATGCTTGTGTTTGGTGGCTGTCTTTTGGGTGGATGAGTGTGGGCGTTTGTGTGTCTTGGGATGGGGTGTAGGTGCTGGGGGATGTAGTGGTGGATAGGTGTGTGCATGTTGAGGTATTGAGTCAGGTATGGTGGATGTGGGGGGTGTCTGTGTGTCTGTGGTTATGGAGTCTGCAGGTGAGGTGCTTGTGGTGGAAGTCTGGGGGTCTGCTGGGCAGTGTCTGTGGGTTTGATGTGTGTTGTGGATATTTCAGTGGCTGTTGATGTGGTGTCTGTGGGTATGCTGGATGTGGTGTATGTGATGCTGTGGGTGGTGGGGTGTCAAGGGAAGTTGTGACTGTTGCTGTGTATGTGAGTGGATGTTGTTTGTGTGCATGTCAGTGTGTTTTGTGCTGCTTGTGTTTGTTTGCACCCCTCTTGGCTGTTGAGGTGGATGTCTGCAGAGCAGTCTGTGTGCTTTGTGTAGGTAGGAGAAGGGGGCAGTTGGAGTGGGGGGAGGGGACAGAAGGTGAGGGTGACTGACTGTCTTCAGTGAGGAGGCAAGAGTATGAAAAGATCTCTGTAGGCCAGCCATTGGACCATGAATGCCTTTTAGGAATATGTTGGTTTGCTCTGTTGGGTCGCCAATCCCTGGATGGCATTCACAATGGCTGACTGACCACAGAGATACTTCTCAGGAGGTCAATAGCCTCCTCACTGAGGGCAGTAGGGCTGTGCCTTGACCTGAGTTCCCATGGCCAGAGGCTTCCATATTCAGCTGTGCCCTGTCTCCTTCACTTGCTGGTGCTGATGTTGCAAAGACAGAGAGGAATAGGGCCATTACATGTCCATGGACACACTTGAACAACAGCTCTGATTAGCAAACATTATCATGATGTCAAGTAGGCCCTAGCAACACATTCCATCTAAGTGGCCTATACATGTGCCACACCATGTGCATGCATGCCATCTGAACAGTTGCTCACAGGAAAATCTGAATTTCAGGAAACTACAGTTGCATGGCTGAAGTTGTGAAATCACAATAGCCAGTCAAGTAGGAGACCACATCACCCACAAAGCTTTGCCCCATGGATTAGAACTCAGTTACCTGTTGGTATACAATTCTAGGCCATTACAAAGTAAATTCCCATAGTTCTCACACAAGGGCATGCACACATCAATTTGTCATATACACAATGACCCTACAATAAAAAATGATACTCCAAAATGTGGCCATGTTGATGACAAAAGTACAATAGCCTGGAGAAGGTGACATGGAAATATCCATGTAACACTGGAAAACTATCAAGAATTTACACTTCACCAAGTGATATTTGTCCTAGTAAAGTCAAGGCAGTATCAATGTTGTACAAATAGGTCACACATGTGGTATGGAAATGACCACTGTAGACATCATGTCCAATATGTCAGGGAGAGATGCCCCCAAAGTACACCACACAATGAATGAGCAGGCCCCAGGCTGGCACCCCTTACAATGATATACACTGAGTGCATCACTAGAAGCCATTAGTATTTTGCATGTTGGAGAGATACAGAAGTTGCAAGGACTTGTAGAAGGCCCACAACGTGTTGCCCAATGGGAAGTTACATCACCGTCCACATCATGGTCACGCAAACCCAGATGGCTGTGGCCCTTATTATGACATTGGCAGCAAATGCCGCCTACCGCCATGGCGACGGCCACCAACAAACCGTCGCCTTGGCTACCGACCGTCCATGCCATTATGACTGAAGTCGGAATTCTGCTAGAAGGCTGGTGAAATTCTGGCAATGGTCATGGTGGCGGACGGCGGTAAGGTGGTGCTGCTGCTTGCAGAGTGTCCTTCGGCAGGAGACGGGACGTGGTGCTGCTGCCAGCAGCATACGCCAGCAAAACACCTCCTACCATATCATGTTCCATGATACGCCCTTTTGGTGTTTTGCTGGCAGATGCTGCTGGCAGCAGCACCACGTCCCGTCTCCTGCCGAAGGACACCCTGCAAGCAGGTAAGTCGGATTCTCCGACAGGAGAGGGGGATTGGGGTGTTGTTTGTGTGGGTGTGTGTGTGACTGTGTGTGAATGTGTGCATGTGTGTGTAATGCGTGTGTGCATGAGTGTGTGTGTGTATGTGCATGTTGTGTTGTGTACTTGCGTGTGTGCCTGGATGTATGATTGTGAGTTTTGCAGTGAGTGTGTGTGTATGTATGCATGCGTGGGTGAATGTGTGTATGCATGAGTGTATGGGTGTGTATGTATGTGTGTGTATGTCTGTGGGGAGGGGAGGTAAGAGGGAGAGGGTGGGGGCTCTGTGGAGGGGGCGGGGAAACCCCTATCAGTGCCAGGGAAGGAATTATCTTGCACTGATAGTGCCTACCGCCATGGTTTTCATGGCGGTACAGAAACCACGGAAACCATGGTGGCGGGAGGGGTCAAAATGCCATGGGCGGCCTAGTGACGGCCGCCGGGCTGGAGCAGCGTCTCCATGCATGAGTGTGTGTGTGTGTGTACATGCATGTGTGGCAGATCGAATACTCATGTGCCTGTAGATATGATCTGTGTGGCATCTATGGGAGAGTTCATGTGCATGTATTGGTGGCCAGTGCCACACCCTGAGTTCATTCACATTGTGGTGTGTGTGTTCATTGTGCTCCCTGATTCACCTTGTGTTGGATTCACATAACTAGGTGAGGTGACATTACAGCGGTCCACTAACATCTCTTTACTCATGAATGTTGTATATGTGAGACAACATGTATGTGCATGACAGCATGAGCATATATGTGTGTGTGTGTGTGTGTACACATATGTATGATTATATTATTCTATGCTTAACATGTTCATTGGTCATTGCATAGCTCCTAGATACGTTGTTGTATTGGATACTTATGAATCCCTGCTTTTGAGTTTATATCACAGTGATCAAATGTCATCTTAACTATTTAACAGCAAGCATTTCACTATTCAAAATTGAGGAAAGATAAATGAATGCTAGAAGAGTACTCTTTTTAATTAACTTCAAATATTATAAATCTTGAAAGTCTGTGTTTATACAATACTACTTTTCTTCTCATATTATTATACTCATTAATATATTCCTTGCACATATATTCCCTTACTATAGAAAAAAATAAATACAATGAAATCTGTAAATACAATTCAAATTATAAATAATTAAATTAAATAAAAAATAAAACATAAATGTATAGATATATATACATAAATAAAAAATAATATCAATTTTACTCTTTTGTAAGCTTTACTCGGTCTCCCCATCACCCTATGTCTCTATCAATCTATCCTCCATCCCCACTTTGACTCATGTGAAACAGGAGCATGTAGAATTTCAGCTCCAAAATAAGTCTGCCTAAGCTCTTCCCACCTCTAGCGCATCCAGCTCACCCCAGACCTCAGTTTACTACCTTGATCTCCCAAACAATCCTACTAAATTCTTGTTCATTTATCTCACCTTTGACTCATCCAAAACCCCTCCTGCTATTATGATCTCCCTCGTCCTTTCTACAGACTCTTCCCTCGCCCATCTCTCCTTTACTCATCCCAAGCCTCATCCTATTACTACAAATTCCCAACTAACATTTCTGGATTCTTCCCTCCTCTATCCCTCCATCACTCTAGTCAATCCAACTAATAAACTCACATATCCTCTGCGGAAATTAACTCATAATAACACTAATACTGAACTCATATTTCCCTATACTAATCCACCACTAATTCCTCTTGGGTTCTGGAATAGTGTGCTACTCGACGATAAGCGTTTTGATACCTTGTTAGAGGTAGTAAGTGCTATATAAGTACAATTACAATTACAATCACAATTAAACTTACAATTACAATTAAAATTTGTGTAGTCGATGTGTTTCTAAATCTATACTCCTTGTTTTGCCTTTGTAGAGGTACCTTCATCCTGACATCCTTATGTGGGCATTTCAGAGTTGTGAAATTGGCAGGTATCTGATGCTTTTCCGACATAGGAAGTAGACATGGATTGGTCTAGGCAATGTGGGTCACAGATATGGGGTCCTTGAGGCTTGATTGGACAGTGTGGGGGTGGAAGGACTGAAGTGCACATTGTACTTGTTTAGTGTGCTGTAGTGAGCCCATTCCTTCCTGTGTGTGATCATGTGGCCATGAAATATGTTGTCAGCAAGTGCAAGCCAGCCATTCACTGTTCACATAGTCTAAACACTTTTCTTGTATGACCTGTATGTAGTTGTAGGTATGTTTCATCATTGCAGGCCACAGTGACTATGCCACAACACTGACTGTTGTACTGCCCTTTGTCTATATCTTCGGGTATGTGATGTTGGATTAGTCAGTTTTGGTATGTGACAGGGCTCAAGCTGATGAAACCATTCACTTCCCTGTTTGCCTCTTCTGCTGAACAATGTTGAATAAGGCCCTTCCTTCTGTGGTCTGGGGGACCGTACCTCTGTATATCTACCTTGATACAATATGAGTCAGCCATTCCTCGCTATGACAGTCCACACATTTCAACAGCCTATGTGCTTTATAGTGAAATAAAATGTTTGGTATGACCAGACACTTGTAGCAATGTGTTTGTGTGTGTTGGTTGTAACCCTTAGCAGGACACTGTACCTGACATACATCCCTCCTTGCAGTAGCATCTTGTGTCTTTATCATTTGCTTTGCATGCTCTTTCATCTCTATAAGGCAACAATTGAAACAGAAGCAAGTAGACAACAATTTTGTGATAGGTGGTATTGTGAATTTGTGCATAGAATACAAATTAGGGACATGACAGAACAGAATGGTGAAGGGTCCAGTCATGGTGGATTAAATAGTAGTGGATGCCACAGAATTGTAACTCAAAAGTCCAGTGTACTCCACCCATAGGAAATGGAAGGTGGTTGAATGACAGTCAGTCAACAGAGTGAATATGTGGCACTCAAAGAAGTTCCTTCATCGAGGAGAGCTGCTGCTACAGAGGGTGGGATGTCTGTGGCGGGTTCTTCACCTGACAGGGCCTCCATTCCAGTGGCTGACACCTATAAAGGGCCTGGTGTTGCTGCGTCAAAGGAAGGGTTAGAGTCTTGCTGGCGATCCCTGATCAGGGTACTGCTGATGATCCTCAACACCTCTGTTAGGGAGGCCAGGTTAGTATTGTTGGCCTCCCACTGCTGAAGCATATCCCTGTAGATGTCCCTCTGCAGCTGCTTGATCTCCCGTAGTTTGGTTACTACCTGGCCCATCACTTCTTGGGACTCCTGACAGACCCCCCAAGATTTGGATGATGGAGTCCTGGCCAGGAGCACCCCCAGTGGCCTCACCCCGGTGGCCCACAACATTCCTCCCATGCACCCTTCCCCCACAGGCATGTGCCCTTGACACAGGGTGCCCCCTACTACTTGTTCCAGGACTATCATTGACCGAGGTGTTGTGCTGTGACTCAGGATCCTGGCCTGGGGGGACATGAGATGGTTGGCACTATCCTAGGGAGACAGGTTGGGGGGCTAATGGCTGCCTATGAAGGTGAGGAAACTCGACTGGGAGGTCTTGATGTGGTGTAGGAAAGTAGCCTCTTTCTAGCAAGGTTAACCCCACTTTTGGCCTGTTTGTGTCACGATCTGAATGCTTCTTACTGTGATTCTTTGTCGATCTCGAGGCACCACCTGGTTTCTTGCTGGTTCTGGACTCACCAAGATAAGGGCGACCCTTTCCAGTAGCCACGGTGCTGCTAATAGAGTAACACCAAGCAGACAGTGACCTCCAGAAGGAGTCCCAGAGGAAAAAAACCAGTCCTGGGAAAAACCTCAGAAGCAAGGAACTCCCGGAAAGGAGGTAAGAAAAAAGAGAAGCATAATATAAACTGGAAACAGCAATACTGCAGCCAAGAACAAACAGGAGAAGTCCACAAATCACCAGAAACAGGAGCGAGGAGCACCACCAGAATGGAAGTGTTTGCAACGCAAGGAACAGAAGACCAACTGTTCTTATATACTGGAAAACAGGAAGTGACATGAAGGAAGTTCCAACGACACCATCTTGAATTGGGAAAAGCCACATTTGACTGAATGTAAAAATAGCCATGGTGTAAAAGAGGAAGCAACGCATGCAGGTGAAGGATACACAGACTCCTGGGACTAAGAAAAGATGGCTAAGAGGAAAACCATAAAGAAAGAGAAAACAAGAAAAAAGAAAAAAGGCAGAAAGAATAGGGAAGAAAGATTATAAGGGCGAAAAGCGGGCACAGCGCAAAGCAGCACCCAAAGAAAGATTGACTGGTCACGCTGTGAACCGAAAAATAGGCAGCGGCCCAAAATGCGGCTCAAAACGCGGCCTGCAGCAGAAATGGCTGTCCAGGACTTGGACCGCCGATCTGACCGCGGTCTGCAAGTGGGGCACCACAGGTCCTCGCAGCGGACCCCTCCCTGAAGGCCCAGGCTTGTACGGAAAATGCTGAAAAAAGGTACGGACCAAGCGGGGAGCATGGACAGAGAAGGCATCCTCCCATGAACAGTCACTAATGGGATAGCCCTTCCAGTGAATCAAAAACTGGAGGCGATTCTGAAAAATGCGTGAATCGCATATCTCCTGTGCTTCATACTCGGGCTGACCATCAACCAAAAGAGGAGGAGGAACATGGACAGTTCTCTGGTAGGGATCTGGAACAAAAGGCTTGAGTTGGGATACGTGAAAGACAGGATGCACTTTCCAAGTCAATGGCAGGCGAAGTCGAACAGAGACTGGATTAATCACATGCAAAACTCAAAAAGGCCCATAGTAACGAGGTTTGAACTTGTTCTGGGATAAGCGAAAAGGCAGAAATTTAGAGGAAAGCCAGACCTTGTCCTCGGGCTGAAAAGATGGAGCAGCATTACGCCGAGCATCAGCTACCTTCTTCATATATTTTGTGGCCAAGAGATTGGCACTTATCAGGTTCTGGACCTGATGGAGGTGACGAACAAATGAGGTAACTGCAGGAACAGGGGAGTCCTTAGGAATGACATTAGGAAAAGCACTAGGGTGAAAACCAAAAGTGCAAAAGAAAGGTGTAGATTTAGTTGCACTATCGACTGTATTGTTATAAGAAAACTCAGCCAACGGTAGGTAAGAAGACCAATTATTCTGAGTCGCATTACAAAAACAGCGCAAATATTGTTTGAGTCCTTGGTTAAGGCGTTCTGTTTGACCGTTGGTCTGCGGATGGAAACCAGAAGATAGAGCCACATCAAAATGTACAAAACTCTCTCCAAAAACGAGATACATATTGAGGGTCCCGATCAGAAAGAATGACTTGAGGAAGACCATGTAATCGAAAGATATCTTGTATAAAGACTTGACTCATTTCTTTAGCAATGGGTAATTTCTCAAGTGCTGAAAAATGGGCCATCTTAGGAAAGGAGTGCACTGTAACCATTATGACCTGATAATCTGCAGAAGATGGCAAAGAACATATAAAATCTGTGGTTACCGTATGCCATGGAACAGAGGGTACTGGTAAGGGCATCAATAGACCCGCTGGCTTAGTCCGAGGTATTTTAGTTTGAGCACACATTGGGCAAGATCTTACATATCTTTCAGCATCAGGCTTAAACGTGGGCCACCAAAAATAGCGAAGGAGTAGTTCCTGTGTGTTTTTAATTCCGCGATTTCCAGCAATAGAAGAGTCAGGACACATTTGCAAAGCTTCTGTCTGGACCCTCTCGGGAGGAACAAATATGGTGTTTTTTTCAAAGTAATATTCCTGATGCTTTTGTAAGTGGGGATTTAAAGTGTTCCATTCTTCCATGGATAACTTCTGATACTCGGTCTTCACCCGATCAAAAAAAGATTGAACAAGTCCCACAATGCGACATGGCTCAATGATGTGTGGAGTAATAGAAATATTGCTCTCCGGATATCGGCGAGATAAAGCATCTGCCACAATATTTTTGGATCTGGGAATGTAAGTAACAATGAAATCGTATTGACTGAAAAAGAAAGCCCACCTGCATTGAAAACTGCAGAGGCATCGTAGATTGTGATGATCAGTTCATACTTCAAAAGTCTCCTGAGAACCCATTAGGAAATGCCTCCATTCCTTGCAGGCAGCCTTTAATGCCAGTAATTCTCTTTTCAATACAGAAGAGTTTCGTTCTGGGTTGAATAACAAGTGGGATTGGTAAAAGATTGGATGTTCTAGGTTATCATTGTCTTGTTTTTGAAGTAACACGGCTCCAATGGCTTGATCTGAAGCGTCCGTGACCACAATAAACTTCATGGTAGTGTCAGGATGACGAAGAATCGGGGATTGGGTAAAGGCATGCTTTAGAGTCTGAAAGGCCCTTTCCGCTCCTTCTGTCCAAATGAACCCTTTCTTTAGGCCTTCTTTTTTGATGGTCTGGGTTATACATCCTTGTTGTTGGGCAAAGTCCTTTATAAATTGCCTATAGAAATTGGACAACCCTAAGAATCACTGTGTTTCTTTGACAGATGTAGGAGAAGGCCAGTCTAATATGGCTTGTACCTTTTCAGGGTCCATGGCGATTCCAACTGGATTGATACGAAAACCTAGATATTGGACTTCAGTCTTGTTGAACTCACACTTCTCCGGTTTACAGTACAAATTATTTTGTCAGAGTCTTTCCAAAACTTGAAGAACATGTTGAGTGTGTTGTTCGGGGCTGTGAGAATATATTAGAATGTCATTTAAATAGACTACAACACTCTGGTTCAAAAGATCAGAGAAAACCAAATCCATAAACCTTTGGAATATGGAAGGGGCATTGGTAAGACCAAAAGGCATAACACGATATTCAAAGTGGCCCAACGGGATACAAAAAGCAGTCTTCCATTTGTCATCTTCCTTAATTCGTAAGAGATGATAGGCACCCCTTTGGTCTAACTTAGTGAATATTGTAGCTTTTTTAACTGCTTCCAGAACATCCTTAATAAGGGGTAAGTGATACCTATCCTTGATGGTAATCTTATTCAACTCTCGAAAGTCCATACGGGGGCGGAGATCCTTAGTCTTTTTAGGGACAAAGAAAAGAGGAGCCCCAGCAGGTGATGAAGAGGGAGCAATCAATCCACTTTGTAGGTTTTCCTCTATGTAGTCCTTGAGTACCTTCTTTTCCTGTTCTGATAAGGAATACATTCTTCCAAATGGGACACTTCCCCATGCATCAAAGGAATAGAGCAGTCATAGTCCCTATGAGGGGGCAAAATGTGTCTTTGAGGTTTCTGGAATATGCCAGAGTACCCCTGATAGCATCTGGGTACTCCTTGAATCACATTAATAGTACTGCTTGTTTCTTTGAAGGAAAACATGGACCCTTTTGGTGACCAGTAGGAGTCAGTAGAATAACAATGCAACTGACAAAAGTGAGAGGAAAGAGATATAGTCAGTGTCTCCCAGTTTATATGTGGGTTGTGTCTTGCCAGCCAAGGAATACCCAAAATCATAGTATGGTTTGGAGGAGATATAAGGTCGAAGGCCACATGTTCCTTATGTCTTCCAAATTGCAGGCCAAGATTGGGTGTGGTATCAACCACTGGTCCAGAAGTTAGAGGAGAACCATCTACAGTTTGAATGTGTTCTGGGATTTCTTTAGGAACACAAGGTATTCCTTTTCCTTTAGCCCATTTCTCATCTAAAAACATACCACTGGCTCCACAAACCAATAACGCAAAGACTTGTTCTTCTTGGTTCGGGCACTGAAGAATCACAAAGACGATAAAAAGAGCGGAGTTGTCTTCTCTGGAGTAGCAGATTGAAGGAATTTCAATACCCCCCGTCCCCTTCCTTCTCACAGGGAGCGGGAGTTGGCGTTTCCCGAAGGTCTGATGGGACGGATGGGACACATTCAAATTAAATGACCTGAACTGCCACAGTAAAGACATAAGCCTTTACGTCGTCGGTTCTCTCGTTCTGCTTCAGATAATGGGCCACGGGCAACATCAATCCGCATGGGTTCTTCCTCCGTAGTAGCGGGGAATTCTGCTCGGTTTTCTTCAGGACGACGTGGAAACAGGCGAATAACCACTGTCGGGGAGTGGACCCTGGATCTTCATTTCTCTAATCTACGTTCCAGTAAACGGTACTCAGTATTAAGTGCCAGGTCCATCAGTGTCTTCAATGATTTTACTGGAGTAGAATGCACCAGTTCATCTTTTATTTTGTCTTGTAACCCTCAATGAAAAAGTGTCACAAAGGTGCGTTCAACCCATGTGGTTTCCGCCGCTAGTTGTTTAAATCGGGTTATATAAGTCAGAACATCCTGATTCTCTTGTTGTATCTCACCTAACGCCTCTTCTGCAGCAGCTTCCAATCCAGGTCGTTCAAACGTCTGTTTAAAGGCTTGCAGAAAGTCTGAATAATTGGATATTATCGGATCATTGGCAGCTACCAAAGGAGTTGCCCAAGCTAGGGCTGTGCCGGACAAAGGAGCCTATCAGATAACCAACCTTGGTCTTTTGCTGGGTAAACTGAGAGGGTCGACATGCAAAGTGTACCGTTAAGGAGTCCAGAAATTCCTTTAACGTGTTTGTATCGCCAGAATAACGAGGCGTGGAAACAGAAATAGCATGTACATCACTGGACCGTGACACCAATGCCTGCCTCAGAGCTGTGTTCTCGGTACCCAGTTGTTGTAATTCATGTGTCTGTTGATTCTTTTGGCGTTGCAGTCTGTCACGATCTGAATGCTTCTTACTGCAAGGGTAGGTCGCTCCCCCTGCCGCTGCAGCTCCACCAGCCAAGGCTCCTGAAACCTCCAAGCAAGCCCTGCGAAACCACAGTAAGTACTCGACCCGCCCAGCCCCTCGCCCTGCCCCGCGATACTCACCTCTTCTCCTGCTTCTCTTTTCATCTTTGATCTTCCTCTGTGCTCTCCATCTGTATTCTTCATCTGTGTTTTTCTTTCTTCCCTGCACCCCGTCCTGTGTGTTCTTTCTTCTGTCTTCATCTGTGTTCTTCATCTGTGTTCTTCTTTCTTCCCTGCACCCCGTCCTGCGTGTTCTCTCTTCTTCTTTGTCCTTCTTCTGTGTTCTTCATCTGTATTCTTCATCTGTGTTCTTCTGCTGTGCTCTTCTTCTGTGTATTCCATCGGTGTTTCTTCCCTCTCTTCTGCACCGCGACCTGCGTGTGCTTTCTTCTGTCTTCATCTGTATTCTTCTTCTTTGTACTTCATCTGTGTTTCTTCCTTCTCTTCGGCACCGCGACCTGCGTGTGCTTTCTTCTTCTTTGTCCTTCTTCTGTGTTCTTCATCTGTATTCTTCTTCTGTGTACTTCATCTGTGTTCTTCTTCTGTGTACCTCGTATCCTCTGCTTCTCAGGGCTCTCCTCTTCTGCCGGACTCCTCTTCCTTAACTCTTCTCTCCTCCTCTTCTTTACCCTTCCTCTTGGCTCTTCTCTCCCCTGTTCTTCAGTTCTGGACTCCTCGCTCCTCTTCTTCTTTACCTTCTCCTTGGCTCTTCTCTCTTCTGCTCCTCGCTCCTCTTCTTCTTTAGCTTCTTCTGGGCTCTTCTCTCTTCTGTTCTTCTGCTCCTCTTCTTCTTTACCTTCTTCTTGGCTCTTCTCTCTTCTGTTGTTCTGCTCCTCGCTCCTCTTCCTCTTTACCTTCTTCCTGGCTCTTCTCTCCTCTCTCTTCAGCTCTTCTGCTCCTGACTCCTCTCTCTGACCTTCCTCACTCCCCTCCACCTCTGTAACCCCCCTCCCCAATCTTCCTATCTTTTCTTCCTAACTCCCCACCACCTTTAACCCCCCTCCCCTATCTTTTCTCCCCTCTACCTGACCCCCCACCCTCCGCTTTCCCGCCACCACCACCTGCTCGCCCCCGCCCCCCTGCTCCCATTCGTCGCCCCACTCCCGCCCCCAGCTGACCCCTCCTCCCCCCCTCCTCCCTCTTATGGCGGCCGCTGCGCGACAGAGTTAGCGACCCTTAACCCAAGGGTAGGTCGCTCCCCCTGCCGCTGCAGCTCCACCAGCCTAGGCTCCTGTAACCTCCAAGCAAGCCCTGCGAAACCACAGGAAGTACTCCCCCGGCCCAGCCCCTCGCCCTGCCCCGCGCTACTCACCTCTTCTCCTGCTTCTCTCTTCATCTTTGATCTTCCTCTGTGCTCTCCCTCTGTATTCTTCATCTGTGTTCTTCTTTCTTCCCTGCACCCCGTCCTGCGTGTTCTTTCTTCTGTCTTCATCTGTGTTCTTCTTCTGTGCTCTTCTTTCTTCCCTGCACCCCGTCCTGCGTGTTCTCTCTTCTTCTTTGTCCTTCTTCTGTGTTCTTCATCTGTATTCTTCATCTGTGTTCTTCTTCTGTGCTCTTCTTCTGTGTATTCCATCGGTGTTTCTTCCCTCTCTTCTGCACCGCGACCTGCGTGTGCTTTCATCTGTCTTCATCTGTATTCTTCTTCTTTGTACTTCATCTGTGTTTCTTCCTTCTCTTCGGCACTGCGACCTGCGTGTGCTTTCTTCTTCTTTGTCCTTCTTCTGTGTTCTTCATCTGTATTCTTCTTCTGTGTACTTCATCTGTGTTCTTCTTCTGTGTACCTCGTATCCTCTGCTTCTCAGGGCTCTCCTCTTCTGCCGGACTCCTCTTCCTTGACTCTTCTCTCCTCCTCTTCTTTACCCTTCCTCTTGGCTCTTCTCTCCCCTGTTCTTCAGTTCTGGACTCCTCGCTCCTCTTCTTCTTTACCTTCTCCTTGGCTCTTCTCTCTTCTGCTCCTCGCTCCTCTTCTTCTTTACCTTCTTCTGGGCTCTTCTGTTCTTCTGCTCCTCTTCTTCTTTATCTTCTTCTTGGCTCTTCTCTCTTCTGTTCTTCTGCTCCTCGCTCCTCTTCCTCTTTACCTTCTTCCTGGCTCTTCTCTCCTCTCTCTTCTGCTCTTCTGCTCCTGACTCCTCTCTCTGACCTTCCTCACTCCCCTCCACCTCTGTAACCCCCCCTCCCCAATCTTGCTATCTTTTCTTCCTAACTCCCCACCACCTTTAACCCCCCTCCCCTATCTTTTCTCCCCTCTACCTGACCCCCCCACCCTCCGCTTTCCCGCCGCCACCACCTGCTCACCACCGCCCCCCTGCTCCCATTCGTCGCCCCACTCCCGCCCCCACCCCCAGCTGACCCCTCCTCCCCCCCTCCTCCCTCTTATGGCAGCCGCTGCGCGACAGAGTTAGCGACCCTTGACCCAAGGGTAGGTCGCTCCCCCTGCTGCTGCAGCTCCACCAGCCCAGGCTCCTGTAACCTCCAAGCAAGCCCTGCGAAACCACAGTAAGTACTCCCCCGGCCCAGCCCCTCGCCCTGCCCCGCGCTACTCACCTCTTCTCCTGCTTCTCTCTTCATCTTTGATCTTCCTCTGTGCTCTTCCTCTGTATTCTTCATCTGTGTTCTTCTTTCTTCCCTGCACCCCGTCCTGCGTGTTCTTTCTTCTGTCTTCATCTGTGTTCTTCTTCTGTGCTCTTCTTTCTTCCCTGCACCCCGTCCTGCGTGTTCTCTCTTCTTCTTTGTCCTTCTTCTGTGTTCTTCATCTGTATTCTTCATCTGTGTTCTTCTTCTGTGCTCTTCTTCTGTGTATTCCATCTGTGTTTCTTCCCTCTCTTCTGCACCGCGACCTGCGTGTGCTTTCTTCTGTCTTCATCTGTATTCTTCTTCTTTGTACTTCATCTGTGTTTCTTCCTTCTCTTCGGCACTGCGACCTGCGTGTGATTTCTTCTTCTTTGTCCTTCTTCTGTGTTCTTCATCTGTATTCTTCTTCTGTGTACTTCATCTGTGTTCTTCTTCTGTGTACCTCGTATCCTCTGCTTCTCAGGGCTCTCCTCTTCTGCCGGACTCCTCTTCCTTGTCTCTTCTCTCCTCCTCTTCTTTACCCTTTCTCTTGGCTCTTCTCTCCCCTGTTCCTCAGTTCTGGACTCCTCGCTCCTCTTCTTCTTTACCTTCTCCTTGGCTCTTCTCTCTTCTGCTCCTCGCTCCTCTTCTTCTTTACCTTCTTCTGGGCTCTTCTCTCTTCTGTTCTTCTGCTCCTCTTCTTCTTTACCTTCTTCTTGGCTCTTCTCTCTTCTGTTCTTCTGCTCCTCGCTCCTCTTCCTCTTTACCTTCTTCCTGGCTCTTCTCTCCTCTCTCTTCTGCTCCTGACTCCTCTCTCTGACCTTCCTCACTCCCCTCCACCTCTGTAACCCCCCTCCCCTATCTTCCTATCTTTTCTTCCTAACTCCACGCCACCTTTAACCCCCCCTCCCCTATCTTGTCTCCCCTCTACCTGACCCCCCCACCCTCCGCTTTCCCGCCGCCACCACCTGCTCGCCCCCGCCCCCCTGCTCCCATTCGTCGCCCCACTCCCGCCCCCAGCTGACCCCTCCTCCCCCCCTCCTCCCTCTTATGGCGGCCGCGCGCAGCAGGCGCACTGCTGGCGCGCCAAAGGCCAGCCCGTCTGCGCCCGTCCGCGCCTGGACCGCGCCCCGCACCACGACCCCTGGCCACCAGCACTCCCAAACCCCACAGCACCGCTACGACCCCGTCACCCTCCACGCCCTCAACCCGGGGCGTTCCAGCACCTGCTTCCAAGCCAACCCGAAACGCACCCACGGACCCTTCGTATGTCACACCTGCAAACTCACCTTTCACCGCGAAAACACCACGCCCGCCAGCCCATGTGCCAACAACCACCTCAAATGCATCCTGATCAACGCATGCTCCGTCCACAAGCACGCTGTTGAACTATGGGACCTCCTGGACTCCACCGCACCGGACGTCGCCTTCATCACTGAGACCTGGATGAACGCCTCCTCGGCCCCCGACATCGCCATAGCCATCTCCGATGGCTACAAGATTTCAAGGAGAGACCGCACCAACCAAGTAGGTGGAGGAAATGCCATCGTCTTCAAGGACTCCATCAACGTCACCACCTCCACTGAAGACACCCCCCTCGCCGCCGAACACCTGCACTTCCAGATCCACACCGACCCCAGGACCACACTCAGAGGAACTCTCATCTACCGCCCCCCTGGACCACGCGCCCTCTTCAGCGACTCCATCACTGACTTCATCTCCCCGCACGCCCTTGCCTCGCCGGACTACATCCTCCTCAGTGACCTCAACTTCCACCTGGAACAGAACAACGACCCCAACACCACCGCTGTGCTCGCCAACCTCGCCATACTCGGCCTCAAGCAAGTGGTGAACACCCCCACTCACATCGCCGGACACACGCTAGACCCCATCTTCTCCGCCAGCAACCACGTATCCTTCAGCCTCTCTTCAGCTATACACTGGACCGACCACAGATGTGTCCACTTCACCTTCCGACGCGAGACTCGCCACCTCCGCACACTACCCATCCCACGTCGACAGTGGAACAAAATCCCCGAGGTACAGCTTCTCTCCACTCTCAACGACAACCAACCCACCTTCTCCTCCGACCCCAACGACGCAGCCCTCAGCCTCACGAACTGGATCACCAACTGCGCAGACAACCTCGCTCCCCTCAGACGCCTCCCAAGACAGACCAACACCAAAAAACCTCTCTGGTTCACCGACACCCTTAAGGAATCAAAGAAAACCTGCCGCACCCTCGAGAAAGCCTGGTGCAAGGACCACACCGCAGATAACATGACTGCCCTCAAGAACGCAACCCGCGAACACCACCAACTGATCCGCGCCGCCAAAAGAAATTTCTTCGCAGACAGACTGGACAAAAACAGCCATAACAGCAGAGAACTCTTCAACATCGTCAAAGAGCTCTCCAACCCTAACGCCAACCCCAACGCCATCACGCCCTCACAAGACCTCTGCAACTCCCTTGCCACCTTCTTCCATCGTAAGATCACCGACCTACACGACAGCTTCGGACACCAGACCCAGCCAACCACCACAGAACCTACAACCCCAGCCATCACCCTCAACGCCTGGACTCACATCAACACGGAAGAGACCAAAGCCATCATGAACTCCATCCACTCCGGTGCCCCCTCGGACCCCTGCCCTCACTTCATCTTCAACAAAGCCGACGACATCATCGCCCCGCACCTCCAGACCATCATCAACAGCTCGTTTTCGTCTGCTACCTTCCCCAAGAGCTGGAAACACGCTGAAGTCAACGCCAACGCACCTACTGAAAAAACCTACGGCGGACCCAAGCGACCTGAAGAACTTCCGCCCCATCTCGCTCCTCCCATTCCCTGCCAAAGTCATAGAGAAGACCGTCAACAAGCAACTTACCAACTTCCTTGAAGACAACAGCCTACTCGACCCCTCTCAGTCCGGATTCCGAGCCAATCACAGCACAGAAACCGCCCTCATCTCAGTCACAGACGACATCAGAACCCTGATTGACAATGGAGAAACAGTCGCCCTCATCCTCCTCGACCTCTCGGCTGCCTTCGACACCGTCTGTCACCGCACCCTAATAACCCGCCTCCGCTCCACCGGGATCCAAGGACAGGCCCTGGACTGGAGCACCTCCTTCCTCTCCAACCGCTCCCAAAGAGTCTACCTCCCACCTTTTCGCTCAGACCCCACTGAGATCATCTGCGGCGTCCCACAAGGCTCCTCGCTCAGCTCGACACTCTTCAATGTCTACATGAGCCCCCTCGCCGACATCGTACGCAAACACAGCATCATCATCACCTCCTATGCCGACGACACTCAACTGATACTTTCCCTCACCAAGGACCCCACCAGCGCCAAGACCAACCTGCAAGATGGAATGAAAGACATCGCAGATTGGATGAAAATCAGCCGTCTGAAACTGAACTCAGACAAAACGGAAGTCCTCATCCTCGGAAACACCCCGACCGCCTGGGACGACTCCTGGTGGCCCACGGCCCTTGGCACCGCACCGACCCCCTCAGACCACGCACGCAACCTCAGCTTCATCTTGGACCCACTTCTCACCATGACCAAACAAGTCAACGCTGTATCATCCTCCTGCTTCCTCACCCTCCGCATGCTCCAAAAGATCTTCCGTTGGATCCCCGCCGACACCAGAAAGACCGTGACCCACGCCCTCGTCACAAGCCGCCTGGACTACGGCAACACCCTATACGTAGGAACCACCGCTAAACTCCAGAAACGTCTGCAACAAATTCAAAACGCCTCCGCCCGCCTCATCCTCAACATACCCCGCAACAGCCACATCTCCGCCCACCTGAGACACCTGCACTGGCTTCCCGTCAACAAAAGGATCACCTTCCGACTCCTCACCCACGCACACAAAGCCCTCCACAACAAGGGACCCGAATACCTCAACCGCCGCCTCAGCTTCTACACACCCACCCGTCCTATTCGCTCTGCCAACCTCGCTCTCGCCGCCGTCCCTCACATCCGCCGCACCACGGCGGGTGGGAGGTCCTTCTCCTACCTGGCGGCCAAGACCTGGAACTCCCTCCCCACCATCCTCAGGACCACCCAGGACCACTCCGCTTTCCGGAGACTACTCAAGACCTGGCTCTTCGAGCAGCAGTAACCCCTTCCCCCTAGCGCCTTGAGACCCGCACGGGTGAGTAGCGCGCTTTATAAATATTTATGATTTGATTTGATTGTTTGTCAATCTCGAGGCACCACCTGGTCTCTTTCTGGTTCTGGACTGACCCTTTCCAGTAGCCACGGTGCTGCTTATAGAGTAACACCAAGCAGACAGTGACCTCCAGAAGGAGTCCCAGAGGAAAAAAACCCAGTCCTGGGAAAAACCTCAGAAGCAAGGAACTCCTGGAAAGGAGGTAAGAAAAAAAAGAAGCGTAATATAAACTGGAAACAGCAATACTACAGACAAGAAAAAACAGGAGAAGTCCAAGAATCACCGGAAACAGGAGCAAAGAGCACCACCAGAACGGAAGTGTTTGCAACGCAAGGAAAAGAAGACCAACTGTGCTTATATACTGGAAAACAGGAAGTGACACGCAGGAAGTTACAAAGACACCATCTTGAATTGGGAAAAACCACATTTGAGTGAATGGAAAAATAGCCATGGTGTAAAGAGGAAGCAAAGAATGCACGGAAGGAAACACAGACTCCTGGGACGAAGAAAAGATGGCTAAGAGGAAAACCATAAAGAAAGAGAAAACAAGAAAAAAAGAAAAAAGTCAGAAAGAATAGGTAAGAGAGATTATAAGGGCGAAAAGCGGGCACAGCGCGAAGCAGCACCCAAAGAAAGATTGTCTGGTCACGCTGTGGACCGAAAAATAGGCAGCGGCCCAAAACGTAGCTCAAAACGCGGCCTGTGGCAGAAATGGCTGTCCAGGACTCGGACCGCTGATCTGACCGTGGTCTGCAAGTGGGGCACCGCAGGTCCTCGTGGCGTCACAGTTTTTGAGTGTGTGTCAGTGTGTTTTTGCCTGTCTCACTGGGATCCTGCTGGTCAGGACCCCATTGCTCATAATTTATGGCCAATGTGTGTGCCTGTGTAGTGCCTAACTGTATTACTGAGGCTCTGCTAACCAGAACCTCAGTGCTTATGCTCTCTCTGCTTTTAAGTTTGTCAATGTAGGCCAGTGACTTCATTTACCAATTTGAATTGGCATACTGGACCCCTCTTATAAGTCCCTAGTATATGGTACCTAAATACCCAGGACATTGGGGTTCCCGGAGATCCCTATGGGGTGCAGCATTTCTTTTGCCACCCATAGGGAGCTCTGACAAACCCTTACACAGGACTGCCATTGCAGCCTGCGTGAAATAATGCATCCATTATTTCACAGACATTTTAATTGCACTTAAGTAACTTATAAGTCACCTATATGTCTAACCTTCCCTTGCTGAAGGTTTGCTGCAATGTTACTAAGTGTGAGGGCACCCTTGCACTAGCAAAGTGCCCCCACATAGTCCAGGGCCATTTCCCCAGACTTTGTGAGTGAGGGGACACCATTACATGCATGCACTACATATAGGTCAATACCTATATGTAGCTTCACAAAGGTAACTCCGAATATGGCGATGTAACGTGTCTAATATCATGGATTTGTCCCCATTTCAAATCTGGTTTTGGGGAGACAATTCCATGCATCCTGGGGGCTCCACCATGGACCCCGAGTACTGCCAAACCAGCTCTCTTAGGCTTGCACTGCAGCTACAGCTGCTGCCACCTCACAGACAGGGTTCTGCCCTCCTGGGGTCTGGACAGCCCAGTCCCAGGAAGGCAGAACAAAGCATTTCCTCTGAGAGCAGGGTGTTACACCCTCTCCCTTTGGAAATAGGTGTTACAGGCTGGGGAGGGGTAGCCTGCCCCAGCCTCTGGAAATGCTTTGAAGGGCACAGATGGTGCTCTCCTTGCATAAACCAGTCTACACCGGTTCAGGGGCCCCTTCTCCCCTGCTCTGGTCAGAAACTGGACAAAGGAAAGGGGAGTGACCACTCCCCTGTCCATCACCACCCCAGGGGTGGTGCCCAGAGCTCCTCCAGTGTGTCCCAGACTTCAGCCATCTTGCTTTGCAAGGTGTGGGGGCACTCTGGAGGCCTGAGTGGCCAGTGCCAGCAGGTGATGTCAGAGACCCCTCCTGATAAGTCCATACCGGATAAGGTAGCCAATCCCCCTATCAGGGCTATTTAGGGTCTCTCCTGTGGGTTCTCTTCAGATTCTGCTTGCAAGTTTCCTTCAGGAATCCTCTGCAACAACTTCAGACTCTTCTGACCTCAGAACAAATGCAGCCTGCTCCAAGAAATGCTGTAACTGCAACAAAGTGTCTACAAGAGACACTTTTCTTCACCAGCCTCACCTCCAAGTCAGCAACTGCAACAGTTTCCACAGTGTGCAGTTCTGGGGTCTCCCTGTCTTCATCCTGCACCAGAAGGACCAAAGAAATCTCCTGTGGATTGACGGAGTCACTCCCCTGTTCCAAGCAGGCACCTTCCAAGGTGACGACCAGTATCCTGGTACTCCTCTCACAGCAACAAGCGTGCTCCTAAGGACACAGAGGGTGGACATCATCAACATGGACTGTCCTAAGGTCCAGCTGTTGCAATTTGGAGGAGGTAAGGCCTTGCCTTCCCCAAGAGCGATGGTACCCCTGAGTACTATGTCTTCCTCACCTCCTGAGGCCTCTGTGTACTCTTTGCAAAATTCCTTTGTGCACAGCCTGGCCCAGGTCCCCAGCACTCCATCCTGTGATGCTCAACTCGCGGAGTTGTTCTCCGGCGGCGTGGAACCTTCTTTTGTTGTGCTGCATCAACCATGTTTTGCACCTCCTTTAAACCTGAATCCTGCAACGCCTGGGGGTGCTGGCTGGTATCCTGAGGACTCTCTGAAGTGCTGAGAGCCCCTCTTCCTCTTCACACAGAGTTGAGGCCCCCAGCTACCTCCTGGGTCCATCCAGCACAATTGTAATGCAAAACACACTTTTGTCGTAGCCAAGGCTTGTTGGTGCCTTCACGAAATCTCATCTGCAAAAATCTTCACACCATGAGACATCTTTTGCATCATGCAGTAACCCGGTGCATTTCTGCAGTCTTCGACTAACCACAGACCCTTCTTTTGCACCCTCCTCCGGGTTGGCAGGGGCTCCTGTCCTTCCTGGAACTTCATTTGTCTTTTGAACTTGGTCCCCTTCCTTTTCAGGTCTTCAGGTCCAATACTCCAGCATTTGTTCTTTGCAGACTTGGTTGTCTGCTGCAAAATCCCCAAAACGAGGTGTAGTGTGTCCTAAGGAAACTTGCAGTATTTTACGCCTGCTTTTCTGGGCTCAGGGGTGGGGTAATTAACTTACCTTTACTATATTCTTACTCTCCCAGTGATTCTGCACACACTACACTTGTTTAGGTGGGAATTTGTGATTCGCATTCCACTTTCTCAGTATATGGTTTGTGTTGTCACTATACCTATTTTCTCCCATTTCATTCTATATGATTTCCTACTGTTTGCATTGTTCTATGACTATTTACTTGTCTAATTTTGGTGTCTAGTGTATGTATTGTGTATAATACTTACCTCCAGAAGGAGGATTGTCTCTAAGATATTTTTGGTATTGTGTCACCCAAATAAATACCTTTATTTTTGCTTACAGTGTGTATTGTCTTTACTTGTATATAAGTACTGTGCAACTATAAGTGGTATTGCATGAGCTTTGAATGTCTCCTAGTTCTGCCTAAGCTGCTCTGCTATAGCTACCTGTTTCAGCCAAAGCTGCTAGAACACTACTACTTTATTAATAAGGGATAACTGGACCTGGTATAAGGTTTAAGTACCCAAGGTGCCCACTACAAACCAGGCCAGCCTCCTATATGTGCGCACAGTGAGACTCACTGTAGGGGTCTGATCAGATTGTCCAGAAGGGCAAGAACTGTCCTCCACATCCAGATGTCCAGGAGTGTCGTCATCACTGAGGGCTTCATCCAGGCGGAAAATGGCAGTCACGTCTGTGGCCTCTATGTGGCCAGTGGCAGCCCAACCTGTTGATGTGAAAGATACAATGTTGCTGGTGGTATTGTGAGATCTACCTTCAAATGTTTACAGTGCAATTTTGAAAAGCCCGGGTGCATAGTTGATTTGCAGGTGATCCTATTGTGACCGATTCCCATGGTATTGATTGCATTGAGCTGACATTTGTAAAGCATGCCAATTCTATTAAAAGTCCAGCAGCTGCTGAATTTAGCAGTTCATTTACACTTGGGATGATGGTCAGAGATTTACATCTTGCCAGCATTGAAGGCAAGACAGTGACTGGGAAAAATGTGGCTTTGGCAATTTTGAGGCCTAGTTGAATGTTAAGCAGGCTGACCAAAGAGTATGTTGTATATGTGATTGGAGTCATCATGTGGTCAGTGCATTGTGAATGTGTCTGCAGCCAATAACATTCTGGTGATGCAACTTGAGGCCTTTTTGATCATTTTATGTTACACATTGTGTGAGATGTCTTTCCTGTCCTCAGTAGTTTCATCTTGGCTTAGCAGTTCAGATAGAACTAGGTAGCCAGCCACATCTCTGAGTTGTGAATGATCTGTATCTTTGTCCCTCCCAGGTGAGCAAACATGATTTGAGAATGATCAGGCTAGGAGTTTTGGGCAAGTGACCACTGTTCTGCTATTTGGAGTCACTCGAACAGTGCCTCCTGGGAATTGCATTCAGGTCAGTCCCCTAGCTCCGGACACTAGACAAATGTGATCCTCCCAGGTGAGTAAACTTCCTTTAAGAGTTCATTAACAGATGCATTGGGACAAGTGTACATTGGGCTGGTGACTGGAATTAGCAAAACAGGGCCCATTGGGCTTGACATTCAGGTCACTCCAACTAGTTCTCAACACTAGACAAATGTGATCCTCCCAATAGAGTACACTTCCATTGTGAGTTAACAAACAGGGGTATTTGGACAGGTGTACACTGGGCTTGTGTTTTGAGTTGGAGAGACGGAGCATCCTGGCCTTAGCAGTCATGTCACTCACTCTACTTCATACTCTTGAGAAATGTCATCCCTCCAGATGAGTACACTTCTTTTGTGATTTCCCAAACAAGAGTGTTTGGAGAAGAGGACACTGGACTGGTGGTTGGAGTGACGATAAGAGAGCCTCCTGTGAGTTGTAGTCATGTAACTTCCTCTACTACACACAAACACACACTTTACAAATGGTATCTTCCCAGGTGAGGACATTTCAAGTGAGAGTTATGACACAGAGGTCCTTGGACAAGAGAACACTGTATTGCTGTTTGGTTTTCTAGAAACAGGGCCTCCTGGCATTAGCAGTCATGTAACTCCCTCTACCACACACACTTTACAAATGGTTATATCCCAGGTGAGTACACTTCAATAGAGAGTTGAGACACAAGGGTCATTTAACAGGAGAACACTGGTCTGGTGTTTGGAGTTGGAAGAACAGTGCCTGCTGTGAGCTGCAGTCCTGTCACTGTCACTACTCCCCAATACTTGGCAAATGTCACCCCCAGGTGAGTAAGCTTTATTTGGGAATTGACAAACAATGGACTTTGGAGAAGGGAACATTGTGCATGTGTTTGTAGCTACAGATACAGGGCCTGCTGTGAGTTGCAGTCATGTCACTCCCTCTAGGACACACTTTTGAACAATGTTTTCCCCCTAGTGTGCACACTCCAATTGAGAGTTCAGTAACAGAAGAATTTGTGTAAGTGAGCCCTGTTCTGGAGTCATGTCAATCCCTGTACTATGCAGACTATACAAATGTTATCCTCCTAGGTGAGTACCCTTCAATTTGGAGATGACAAACAAGGGCCTTTAGAGAAGAGGACATTGGGCTGACTGAGTGATATAACAGTGACAGAGCCTCCTGGCTTTAGCAGTCATGACAGTCCCAGTACTACACAGAGTATTCAGATGGTATCCTCCCAGGTGAGTACACTTCAATTGGGACTTGACCAACTTGGGTATTTGGAGAAGGGACACTGGGCTGTCTGAGTGGAGTAACCGTAACAGAACCTCCTGGCCTTATCTGTCATGTCAGTACCTGTACTGTACACCCTCTACAAATGTTATCCTCCCAGGTGAGTACACTTCCATTGAGAGTTGATGAACATGGGTATTTGGAGAAGAGGACACTGGGCTGGCTGAGTGGAGTAACAGTAACAACGACTCCTGGCCTTAGCAGTCATGTCAGTCCCTGTACTACACACAGTATACAAATATTATCTTCCTAGGTGAGTAAACTTCAATTTGGAGTTGACAAGCAAGGGTATTTGGAGAAGAGGACACTGGGCTGGCAGAGAGGAGTAACAGTGACCGAGCCTTCAGGCCTTAGCAGTCTTATCAGTCCATGTACTACACATAGGGCCTGATTACAACTTTGGTGGAGGGGGTTAATCCGTCCCAAATGTGACGGACATCCTGCCCACCATATTACGAGTTCCATAGGATATAATGGACACGTAATACGGTGGGGGGGATATCCGTCACATTTGTGACGGATTAGCCCCCTCCGCCAAAGTTGTAATCAGGCCCATAGTATGCACGTGTTATCCCCCCAGCTGAGTACACTTAAATTGGGAGTTGACTAACGCGGGTCTTTGGTGCAGAGAAGACTAGGCTGGCTGAGTGGAGTAAAAGTAACAATGCTTGCTGGGAGTTGTAGTCACATCAGTCTATGCACTACACACAGTATACAAATGTTATCCTCCCAGACAACTGCACTTTATTTGGGAGTTGTCAAACATAGGACTTTAGAGAAGATGATACTGGGCTGGTGAGTGGAATGACAGTGAAGGTGGCACAAGGTCAGCAGTGAGCCTGCATGACATAACATTTTGGTGACTTTTTTTGTGTTGTGACTCCACATACTCTACTCCCCCAGGTTTTCCTGTCAAGCTCTCAGGATGGCCAAGACCTTCTTCTTCCAGGGATACAGTTGTAATGGGAGAGTGGGAGGGCCACCATTAGTCTTCTTGCATGCAGCTGGTGCCTAGAGACCAGGGAGCAGACCTCTTCCTGATGTCTTCCTTAGTGAGCAGGGTGGTGCCTACAACATTCACTTTGTTGATAATCCTGTCCCACATTTCCATTTTCCTTCTGAGAGTAGTGTGCTGGACATGGGCTCTGAACAATTGTGGCTCTACATTTATGATTTCATCCACCATGACTTTTAACTCTTCATCAGTGAAACCGAGATTTTTAATACGTGCCATGGTGGAAAAACAAAAAATAGACATTACGGTGACTTACTAAAGAGGGGATGTGCCAAAGGCTGTGCCTCAACAAAAGTGCATGCATGGTTTTGTATGGGATGATGAAAAGAAGAAAATGGTGCCTAGTATCTGTACAGCATGGGAAAAAGTCACTCTGTCCTGCTGTGTCTTGCTGTGAAAATGCAGAGGATTGTGGTGTGTGAAGGGGTGTTTTATGGTGTGATTTGAAGGTGTTTTGAGTGTTGTAATGTGTGTCAGCTGTGTTGTTTTCAAATTCCTCCAATGTGCTGTTGTGTATTACTTTTCTGACCACGGACTGCCGTGGCTCAGACCACCATTGGCTGACTGCCATGGGTGCCTGCCGCTGCAACTTTGCACTTGTAATATGGTCAGTGGTTGGTCGCTGAGCTGTTGGTGCTGGAGTTTGAACCACCTATTTCCGGGCCTCAGTGCTGCTGGTGGTCTGCCTTTTTTGTTTGGCAGCCAGCGGTCCTGCCCGTGTGACTCATAATAGGGCAGTCTGGGAGACTATCAACATGGTGGTCTTTTCAGGACTGGAGGTTTCATTGCCAAACTTGTAATGGGCTCCGTGATCTTAAATGCAAAAGATGAATTTATTTGGCGGTGCATCACAATGTTTGCACTTTTGGATTATTTGAGTGCCAGAGAGGTAACTGTTACCTCAAGCATTTGAATTGGCTTTGTGACTAATACAATTCTATTTTAATTCACTGGAATCACCACAGATTTCCCCTCCTAAATCATGGCTTGATTATGAGCACGGTGGAGGGTAATTGCCATATGGAATCCCACTGCATCTGATTCTGAGGGGGCTAGCGTTACTGCACTTGGTTTTCCCGGGTTCTAGAACACAAGATCCAATTTTACCAGATGGTAATTCTGCCAAGAAAAATCACATGAGGCTTTGTCTGCAGCAGTCAAATATTTTCCCATTATCGTTTTTGCTGGCAGAGAGGAGCATAGAATGCTCCCACTGCAAGACTGTATTGTTTCCTTCCCTCCTCTACTCCCCATAAGCCTCTCCCTCAAACCCCCATCACCACCGAGGCCGCAGCAATGATTTATTACCTGCTCAGAGTGGGTGGCAAATATATGCCAAGGCCTACATGTGGTTTTAAAACCACAAGTAAATCCAGTCCTACTTATTAATTCCACATCCTGTCATGCTTAACTCTTAATTTCATGGTAATGGTGTGGTGTGATAACATGGTACCCGTACTTTGTGCATGCAGCATTTACACCCTGCAAGTTCAGTGCAGCTCATAATCAGGCCCAATAAATAGTTCAGACCTGAAGTCAACAATATAGTGAGAACAGAAAATGATAGTAAAATGCAGCTCTCTACATAACCTTTTTCAAAACTAGCCCCAGATGAGGAACAAATTTACTCTGTTTGCAATGCTAACATAATTAATAAAAATCATGACAGGCTAGCCAGGCTAATTATGTGTATGTTCATTACTTACTATACAAAGTAACTTTTTTAGTTTAGATCATCTTCAGTACAAACATAGGTGGTCATTATGAACATGGCAGGAAAAAACGCTGACCGCTGTGGCGACGGTGAACAGAAGACTGCCAGTGGTGGTGAACAGCACACCGCCATACAGTATAATGATGCCAAAAACAGAAACCTCCAAAAATCCTGCAACCTCAAGCCACTGCCACCGCCCATAATGGCGGAAAGGCTGTACACCCCACCCCACAACCGCCAAGCAGACAAATCATACACCCACCAAATAATGATGCATAAATCACTGTGGTGGATAGTGAATGTCGAATGACCATTGGCGGTACGGACCGCCACGGCCAGCAATGGGACCCAACAACAAGAAAAGCACACATTGGCAAGTTTGAAACCCACACACCTGACATACACCCACAACAGTATAAAACACCCAAATACACACCCCAACAATCCTTTGCAACGTCAATTGCATGAATCAGACTGACAACAGTATATGTATACACTGGACACAACATGACAAAAGTCACACACGCATATACACAAAAGCAACCTCACCAATACACACAGATCACCACACCCATAACACACACCATGGCACCTCCTGAGCACCCACGCTTCACAGATAGGGAGCTAAGGACCACGATGGACGAAATACTCAAGGTCGAGCCACAACTATTCAGGGCACAGGTGCAGCACACTCCCATCGCCATGAAGATGAAGTTAGGGCAGACGATTGTAAACAAGGTCAACACAGTGGGAAACCACCCACGCACAAGGGACGACATCCGCACGAGATAGAATAACCTGCGTGGAAAGGTGAGGTCTATGGCATCTAGGCACAACATTGCAGTACAGAAGACTGGTGGAGGAGCCCCACCTACACCCCCGACTACACCGACTGGGAGGAGAAGGTACCTGCTATCCTGCACCCGTAGGGCCTCACTGGACTCACTGGAGGACTGGACTCAGGTAAGTCATCTAAAATTACTTCATATCCACCACACCTGTAATACATATACCACCCCACCCCACCCCTCCACCTACCACCAGGACCACATCCCCACCCAGGCCACAACATCCATATCCAGTCACCCTGCATGCCCATAAACCCACTAACAGGCCCACATCCCTCCCCCTGTGCACAGTCACCTAACCCTGCAAGGATTCACAATGGCACTACTGCACCAACAATGCACCTCCACATCCCATTCAAAATGAAAGGATAATCCCACAAAAGGTCCCTGCATTAACCGACATGGGAATAAACAGCATAAAATAGGGCAGAGCTGTGCATCCTTATTCGATTATGTACATGTAACATACATGTCAACTCCCCCCCACAGGCACTACCTCCATGCCACCCAGATGGAAAGGCCAAGGAGTGCCAGCACCCCACATGAAGACAGGGGTTCCAGTCAGGAGACTGGAAAGGGATATATGGACACTGAGGAATACCCTGGCCCGTCACACAGTCCTGGACTGTCACCCTCCAGCAGCTCCACCCAGGATAACACTGACAGCCCTACCACCCAGCCACCAACATCAGCTCCGGCCAAACGACCCCACACCAGTGTCTCCAGGCCACAGGCTGGCAGTCCACATGTACAGAGGCCAGAGTCTCCACCAACCAACAGGCAGGATGACAATGCCCCCAGTGCAAGTGGGACTGACAGATCTGTGCAGGGGACCCAGGCACAGGGGGCTGTGTCCAGTGGGAGGGCTTCAGTGTCTCAGGGGGGAGGCCAAAGGATGGATGCTGCAGCCCAGGAGGTGATCTCTGAGGTCCTGGGAGCATACCACCATGCCCAAGACAGGATGTGCCAGATCATGGCCACCCTGGAGCAGAATCAGAGGCTGCAGATAGCCCAACACCAAGAGGCCATGGAGCAATGGAAGCAGCTCAATGCCACCATGGCCAGCCTGTGACTCTACACACCTGGAAGCCCCCACCACTAGCCAGGACACAGACCTGCCATCCACATCTACAGCAGCAACTGGACTGGTGGCACTGGCAGAGGACATACAGGAGGCAAGCACCCCTAGCCGTGCATCCCAGCACCAGTCACTCAAAGGTGCCCTTAGACCCAGATATGACACTGGAACACCTGCCAAGACCAAGGCCCCCGCTAAGAAGCGACTCTGCCCTGAACTGTCTCCCATATGTGCCACTGTGCTACCATCTAGACACGCCAATACCAACATATCAACTTGCAAGGGGCATATGGACCAATACCCACTGCCACCAATCGCTGAGCCCATGTACCTGTCCTGGGATTCCTCACAGATGTAAGGAGCCATTGCAAGTTGGGGTAGCCAGAATCATCTGCAAAATTGGGTGAATGAGGACTTTCACAAACTGAAGTTACTTGCATACAGCCTGGCTGTCAGCTATGTACTGATCCAGTGTCATACACACTCACCTATGAGCCAACCTCTGTCCCTTGTAGTTGTTCCATCATGTGTGGAACACTGCTGTTCCTCAGGACAAAGGAATTATGAACTGATCCTGGAAACCTGGCATTGACATGTGATATGTACTGGTCAGCAGTACACACCTATTGTATGTTCATTGAGTGGAAGTTCTTTCTGTTCCTGTACACCTGTTCATTCACTCTTGGGGGATGAGAGCTATGTGGGTTCCATCAATGGCACCTATCTCATGGGGTATGTTAGCAAAGGCATAAAATAAATCGAGACTTGATGGCAGGGAGTTCAGCCCTTTGGGGAAACTGGACACATCTCTGCATGTGTTGTACAAATGCATCCTGGAATTTGGACAGGGTGAGTACAGATAGCACTTGCACTTCAGTAGGGATGGCATGCTGATTCCAATTAGCCAGTCTTCGGATAGGATCAAGTAAAGCACATAGGTCCTGGATTGTTGAACAATTGAGTCCGTAGGTGACAATGATGTTACGTTCCTCCATGGTTTCCAAATCAACAAGAGGTCTGTACACAGATGGGCCCCTCCCTCACCACATGGGTCTGTACCTATGGGGAGGAAAGAACACATACGAGAGACAAACATACACATGAAAAACATGTTGTTACTTAATAACTGGTGTGCAATACATAGGTTACACACACAAGCGATGCATGATGTACAACGTTAGGCCCATGGATGTAGAGATACCTCTGGTCTAATAGCATGCCAGTGTGGATACATTACATGAGATGGGTGAATGTGAGGACAGACACTCATGTGGGCAGGCAACCAAGGACTTGGATATGTAGACCCTGAATGTGGCCCCTGACCAGGAAATTATTTATGTGGTGCAAGCAAAATGGCAGCCTCCTGCCATCCAGATATGAAGGAGTGGAAATGACATCATTACGCTGGCGGTAGTTGTCATGGCGGAAGGCGTTGTTCACTGCCGTGCACCCATTCATTGGTTTATATGGTTGTCAATGGGGAAACTGGGCTTATTATGATCCCGCCAGTGGTGACGCTTCACACCGCCGCAGAGCATATGCCATGTCATCACCCCAATTTCACTTGACTCCCAATTTCTGTGCATGCAAGTACTCCACTGAGTGTGCTGCTGTGTCCTTACTCTGGTTACTCCAATGGCATGAGTCACAGGGGAATAGGCCCCAGCCTTCATCATGGAGGAGCTCAAGAAGCTGGTGGACGGGGTCCTACCCCTGTATGCCAAGTTATATGGGCAACCAGAGGGGCAGTTGTCCTGCATGGATGTGTGTGATGGTGGCAGATGTCTGTATGCATGTGTGCTCGATTTGTAACTGCACAGGCATAGATTGTGTGGCATGTACTGTTAGTGAGTTGTTAAAATGATCCTGTGAAGTTCCATAGGGGAACACATGTCAGCTTTATCAGATGGGCATATCCTGACATCTGTTTTTCTTCTCTGTGCCATACAGGTCAGGGCCCATCAGAAGAGGGGACTCTGGCAAGCCATCACCAAGGAGGTGCGGACCCTGGGGGTCTACAACCGGTGGAGCACCCACAACAGGAAGCGGTGGTGGGACCTGCAGCGCTGGGCCAGGAAGACCTGCGAGGCCCAGCTGGGGAATGCCTCCCAGTGAAGAAGGGGTGCCCACCACCCTGACCCCCCTAATGGCCCGCATTCTGGCAGTGGCATATCCAGATTTGGATAGGCGCTTGAAGCCAGCACAGCAGCCAGAAGGGGGTGAGTACCAACACTGTTTAATGCTACTCTGTTGGATGTGTTTGGGTGCTGTGGTTTGTATGCTGTCTAGTGCCAGGCACTCTGACAGGTGTGTTTCTGCATTTCTTCCCCCCATAGGCATGGAAATGGTGTGGGGCAGGTGTCGGTGGTACAAATAGGCCCATGGGGGTTGATCTTCCTGTACTGTAGGATTCTTTGTGGACCCATGGGCTAGTGGGTGGATTGGCTGTCCATGGTCCCCGTGTGTGTAGTCCACACAGTTCATCAGGTCCGTGTTTCATGTGGTAAATGAGTTGTATTCTGGGGTAGTGGCCACTAGTGAAGGGCATAGTTATGACTATTGTTGTAGGCGCTGTGTGTAGGTGTGTAAGCTGGATGTGGTTGTCTGTGCACCAAGTATGTACATTCATACATGTATTTACAGATTTCTCTCATGTTTTGTCTCCCCACCCCTGTGCTCTTGTGTTCTTTGTGTACATCAGCATCATCTGGCGAGGGAGCAGTGGCACCGGCGAGTGGGGATGCAGTGGCCCACAGTTCCAATGTGGCAGAGACAGCGGAGCCCAAGTGGACGATTGGGTTGGAGGGGAAGGGGAGGCCCACGGGGGAGGCAACTACCACTGGCAGTAGTGACTTTGATACCTCCTCTGATAGCAGCTCCCTGGTGGTGGCGGACCCTAGTGGGCCCACCCATTATTTGTCATCTTCTGCCACCCCATGCCATCTCCACCCTCCCAGTTGCTCCCCACCCAGTTACCTGTGCCCACTTACCCAGAAGGGTGGGCTTCTCCTTCGTCCCACGCACCTCGTCCCCTGCCCCAGTCAGCCCTGCTGCCCTTACGGAGGAGGCTATTGACCTCCCGAGGACCATCTCTGTAGGGCAGACCCATTCTTTGTCATCTTCCGCCACCCCATGCCATCTCCGCCCTCCCAGTTGCTCCCCACCCAATTGCCCGTGCCCACTCACCCAGAAGGGAGGGCGTCTCCTTTGCCCAAGGGCACCTCATCCCCTGCCCCAGTCAGCCCTGCTGCCCTCACAGACGAGGCTATTGACCTCCTGAGGACCATCTCTGTAGGGCAGACAACCATCGTGAATGCCATCCAAGGGCTAGCATCCCAGATGCAATGCATACCTGGAGGGTATTCACGTTGCCATATCTGGCCTACAGAGATCTTTTCAGGCTCTGGCATCCTCTTTGATGGCAGCCAGTGTCCCTGGTCTTTCCGTCCTCCCTCCCACCACCTCAACACACAAGAAGAACACAGAGAAACACAAGCACCACACTTCCCACCACAGGCATACACACACCCAACAAACAAAAGGACACACAAACACATCTACTTCCCCCAGTGTGTCCACCTCTCCTGCCTCCCTGTCTGTCACCTCAACAAGCACGACCACAAGCACTGCACCCTCAGTCACGACTACTGGCCCCATTCTCACAGTTACCACAACATCTGACATCTAGTCATCCACCCCAGACACCACACCTGCACTCACCACAACTACATTGACTGACACATGCAGCACACTCACCAGACCTGCAGACACAATGACAACATCCATTTACATTGGCAAACTGTCTTGTTCCACTGTGTCCACCCCTCTCCTCCCAAGACACTCAAACTTTCACATACACCCACTCAACACTCATCCACCATACATCAGCACACTATACAGGCACCTGCGTCCACGTCCAGCACGCCTACACCTGGTACAAACACTCCCTCTACCTCCACTCCCACACCTTCCACCATATCCACCCCAACTGCCCCTAAGAAACTTTTCCTCTCCTGTGTTGACCTGTTTGAACCGACTGGCCCACCCTGTCGCATCCCTAAATGTGCCCATCCCCTTGCCCTGTCCACTCCTTCCTCGTCCAAGTCTGCCCCCAGTCCGGCCTCCCCATTCCTGTGCACCTTCACCAGAGAGGAAAAAGCCCCATGTTGCCCCAGGTCCCTCTGCCACTCCCCGGTCCAAGCCCACTCCCCTACCTTCCAAGGGCAAGCCCAAACCCCCTCCACCTCCCAAACGTAAGCTTAAGCCCCCCTTCCAGGTGTAAGTCCCAAACCCGCCACCCCTGTCCCTGTTCCCTGATGTGCCTGGCTGCCCCATTGATGTACCTTTACAGTGGAGTACCCTGTGGGAGTCAAGTCTGGCACATTTGGGCCCTTTAAGGTATTCTACATGGACTGGCCAATGGCCTCATTTGGACATTACCATTTTGATGTTCGATTAAACCTTGTGTGCCCATTGGTGCTGTTGACACAATATGGAGACGGGTTCATCGTTTCATTGTGGGGGTGTGGTGTGCACATGTGTGTACTTTTGAGCAGGTCTTTGTTGCCTTGTGTCACGTAAGTACCTCTTATTCTGGTGTGTACAATTTGAGATGGTGGGTGGGGTTTGGAGTGCCTTGCAGGGTGGGTGGGGTGGTTGGGTGTGTAACTGTGCCCTTTCTTCCCATGTTTGCTAGGTTGCGGTACTTACCGCCGTCTTCGTCGAAAGTCACTGTCATTGGGGTATATTGCAAGGAGCAGGACTGGCATTATTTGCAACTCTCTCTCCATGTCTGCTTTGGTGTGTTGTATGTGCATCCGGTGAGTGTTTTCTTTTATTTGGTTTGTTTCCACCACACCTGCCCTGGAAGTGATGGCGTCTTGTGCTTCATTATTTGTTGGGTGGGTGGGGCCTTTCCATCGGCCTGTGGGCGGCCTTTTCCGTCGTTGTCGGCACTACAATGATGGCGGTGTTTGGATGGACTGCTACTTGTTTCTCATGTGCTTCATTATATGGCAGTCTGGACTGCCAGCCTTTTGGGGGTAGTTACTGCCACCGCCGGCGGAGCGGTGATTGCCGCCATGTTCACAATGAGGGCCATAATCATTTGAAGGCACTTGCATTCTGTTCTCTCCATTTATTCTGGAATAATGAATTATGTTACATATTGTGGACACATTTTCGGCCTTTACAAACTCTTAGGGCCTCATTTACAAGGACTTTGGTCCACCTTTGCATCATATTTTTTGATGAAGCCGTGGCACTAGGCAGTGCTTTACACTGCTCCAGATTTAATAGCTGACACATTGGGCCTTGTGTTACATTATACTTGTGCCAGGTATAATGTATGCAAGATAGGCGTTCCCGGGCAAAAAGCTATGCAGAACTGACACAGTGACATTTACAACATTTCAGTGCGTCGTTCTGAGACTGCTCAGAGCAAGCGTTAAACTGATACAGGGCTTTTGTCTATGGGAGCCTAGAGCAGAGTAATATTTTTTTTTAACTATTCCAGCAATGCATGTGTTTAGTGCCAAAAATGCGTCAAAATGGCTGACACATCTGTGAAAATGTGCGCCATGGAGCTCTGTATAGTAAATCCATGGCGTCATTGGGGAATGGTTGAGCAGCTTAAGAAACCTGATGAATCGGGAGAGATGCGTCAGCTTCTTGAAAATGAGGCCCTCAATTCATTACAGTTATTCTGGGGATCTTAAACCTGGCACTTTATCAGCACATCACCACAGAAAATACACAGAGTAGACATTTGAAGACAGCAACATCTAGTTAAGGTCGAATCATCTTCCCTTTGAAATACCAAGCGTTTTAGACAGTTTTTGCTGCATTTGAGTTATACACACATAGCACTACCAAAGGTACATCAACTAAGCATGGCCTACAGCCAAATGCTGTAGAATCTCTTTAGCATGCAGCATTTGGCTGCAGGTGATACTTTTGCTATTGAGACAGCTAAATGGTATAGTGACATTTGTTATTTACAGTGCTACAGAACAACAAATCTGTTGGAAAGTGGACCATATTAAGCACAGGATATTTTTATGAGTGTCTTGCATGGATATAGAGTTTTAACAGTGCGTGCAATTCGAATACCAAATAGCTAAGATTTGCAAAAAAATATTTTATATGTCTGAGTGGTACAAAAACATAATTTCTCTAAAATATTCAATATCTGTACCCCTTACAAATAACAAGCAATATTTATGCCTGCATAAAAGGCAAGAAAATGTTTGATGTACCATGACCATGCAGAGTACATAGGGCCTTTTTACGAGGCTGGTGGTCCAATCCCACCAGCCTCGCGGTGGTGGTCGGACCGCCTCATTACAAGGTTAGCAGGCGGACCAGCAAACCTACCACCGTCCCTGCCAGGATTGGAGATCCAGACGGGCTGATGGTGGTCCTTGTTCTAATTAGCCTGGGTGGCGCTGAACTCAGCACTGCCCTGTTGATTATAACCTAGTTCTCTGGCAGCCTTTTCATGGCAGTCTGATTGCCCTGAAAAGGCTGGAGGAGAAAAAGTGGAGAGGGCCACAGTGCTCTGCAGACAGTGTGCATTTCAAGGATGCTGGTGTACCCTGCTTGCTGCCGGCTCTATTATGAGAAGGTGGCAATACTGCTGCACCTTTCCCACTGGGTGGGAACCTTGGTTCTTGCCCATCAGCACAGTGGGAAAGTTGTAACAGGGCCAGTGGGGAGACTGGCACCTCAACAGCAGTCTCCTCACCATGGCTCTAGCGGTCGGCAAAGCTGACTGCCAAACTCATTATCATGCCCATAGTCTGAATCTGAAGGCCTCTGCCCTTTCACGGGGTACTTTGATAGGCACACAAAATATATGGCCACAGGCAACACATTGCAGAGAGTTCAAGTTATGTTTCTTAGAAACATGCATATATCCTTCTCTGTGGTACATAATTGCAACATACTAAAGTGAAATCAAGTTGATAGTCAAGTTAATGAAGAATGATTAAGAAAAAAACTCAACATAAGTGACTAAGGGCCTACTTTATATAAAGGCTGGCAGCCGGTTTCTCTGTAAGGGGCATTGCTAAATGACTCCATTGCCCAGACGAAGATGCCACCTGCCTAATTTAGAAATGACCGCCAAACTGGCACGGTGGTTCCTGTCAATGCATTTTATAGTTTAGGGCATGGTTCTATCAACATTACCAATCCCTGCATTTATCTGCTTTCTTTTTTATTTTCAAAAAGAATATCAGGAAGGGGGACTTAAAAAAAAAAAATGTAAAAAGCTCCCCTCACCATCAGAGTCCTCTTCGATAGAGTGGGGAACATTTAGCAGTCAATTTTCAGTGTCCCTGACCTTCAGGGTTTTGCTGGCAGTGACGACCAGTAAATACTGACCTCTAATTCCGCCCTTCTAAATTAGGTGGGTAGAATTAGAGGTCTGCCTTTGACAGCCCTTACTCCACAGGGCCGTCACAGGGTTTGAATCATGGTGGAAATGCAATAGTTGCTGTTGTGATTAAACCTAAGGTCAGCCTACATTTAACTCTGGGTGGCATGTATACACCACTGTGACAGAGTATACATACCACCCAGATATAAATTTGGCCCTAAGATTGCGCCGCCAGTCTGAAACATTAGAAAACAAAGCTTAACTCAAATGAACAGATTGTGACATCACAGGTAAAAGTGTAGATTACATTCCAAGTGACAACTTCTTAGAAATTATGAAAATCTTAGCACCAAAAATGAATGTCACAAAAATACTTTTTACTCATAGTTGTGTATACATTCTATTGAATGGTGAAAGGTAAGGGCTGAGCTTGGTGTATTGGACTGAGATACCTGTTTTGAGATATCTGATTTCAAGATACCTGAATATTACACAGGCTGCAAGGCTGCAGGATTTGCATAATGTCCCTCATTTACATGATTTTGGCGTAGGGCAGCACATCAAGCCATCTTGCTGTGCTGCCTTATGCCAAAGTGAAAGGATAGGAATGCTTCATATTTATGCAATGTGATGCATTCCTGTCCTTTCCCACCCCCCACTGGTGCAATTTCGGCATCCTAGCACCAAAGCAGGCACCCATGCACCATGGTGTAAGGGTACCTCTTTTGTATGCAGGATTGTTTTTTGTGCTGAAAGGGGCCCCTTCCTGCACAAAAACAGTCCAAAGAGGTGTTTTTCTCTTTCCATGTGTGCTGCAGAATGCAAAACGAAAAACCAAGGAGAAATAAAAATATTTTTCCTTGTTATGCCTCACCTCGGAGGCATAGGGTATTGGCACTTGTCAGAATCCATGAGTGTCTCCTGGGAAAACCAACTGCATTGCTCATGGAACATCTCCTTGGCACAGAGTAAGGCAACACAGCGACTTGCGCTGCCTTGCCTTACTCCCTATCTATGGCCATGCAAAGACATACTAAGTGGCTTTGCATGGTCTGATAGATATAACTATGTAGTCTGCTCTGATTGAGCATCACTAAAAAGGGATGCTTCAGCAGCACACGGGGCTCATAAATATGCCCCTTTGTTTTCAATGCACATGCACAAAAGCAGTATTTGTTTTAGTGTCGTTTGGTGTTTCTGAGGGGCACATATACAGTAGTGCACATGCGTTGATTGTTTAATACAAAATGTCAGCAGAGATCGCATTTAAGATGTTCTTGTTGTTGCCATTTTGATGTCCTGGGAAAAGTCATAAGTTATTATTGGGAAGTTAAGATTCTGTTATTAACTTAACATTCATATTTTCTTCTCTTTTCTGTCTTGTTTCCACCACTATGAAGTCTTTTCCTATCTACACAACCATTTCAATAAATCATTCAATGGTAAGGACGTTATTAAACAGAGAAATATTTGCTATTCAATCACATGTTAAAAATGCTCTTCTAAAATATTACATTTAATTTCCTTTTTAACTCGAAGTCTCAACTCACATTGAAGTCCATGGCTTAACGGATTTAAGGCAATCAAGATTTCTGTACATACAGAATCTTCCTTTGGCCTGAGAGAAACAGCAGCCGGTTCTCATATCATTCAGTCTGCTGAGTACCTTTATCAAAGTGGATGATTCGATTACGGACTTCAGCTTAATCCTCTCCTGCTTCAACATCACTGGGACAATCTTGCATTGGTTTTATTTTTTTACCAGCAGAAAGATCGGAGCAGGTAAAATTGACAAATATATATCAACTCTCTTCCATTTCAGTGAATGCCCTTGGGGTGTTCCTTCTCCCTTATTATTTGTTTTTCAGGTTGTTTTCCAAATTAATCTTGATAAAGGAGAAGGGTCCTCTGAATAGGGTTAGTTGGTAAATGTATCTGTCATAGATTTCTAGAAGACATATCTTTCAAACAGGTGAATACCCCTGCATGGATTGGACTTAAGTTAGCTGATTCAAATATAAAATTTACCTCTGCTGTTATGTTGTTCTTCACATAAACCAGTGATCTTGGTCATGAGCTTACACCAATGGAAATAATTGAGAATCTAGACATCACCTATGACTAAAATCTCACTTATGCACAAACAATCGAGGTTGTTTCCGAACAAATATTTATTTACTCATCAATTTTGATAGGCACAAGTTCAATCCAATACATGGATGGTCTGTTGTCCTTAATTTACAATAAATTGCAAGTACTGAAGAACAAAGCAGCATGAGCTATTCTCAGACTGAAACATTGAAACATTTGCATGCTTAGCTGGCAATTAAGCTCTCTTGTTCAAGTTTGGGTATGGAAACAATCCATGTGCTTCAAAGGTGGTATGAAGGAAGTGTGGAGGTTAACTTGCTTTGGGATTATGAGCGTCTGTGCAGGAAATAATTTTACTACGTCTTAGAGATCATCCAAAGAGCAGTATTGGCAAGGAGGTACTTACAGTTGATTGGAAATAGTGACTGTTCTGATTAAAAAAATATATATTCATAAACACATGTTTGTAGCCTCTTTTACTTAATTCATTGGACATGTCCATACTCCACAGTTGGAAGATAAAAGGTGTGATCAGCTATTCTTCTTCAGCTGAACAATACTGGGACAGTTGTATTAGGTGTATTTATTCTGGAAAGGAAAGATGTTCTTTACACGGTGTTTGGACAAAATATCAGAAACAAATATTGTGCTACAGAAATATCATGCCAAGAATATCAGGACTTCAACTGTGTCATGGCCAGGAATATTGTTTTTAATATTGTTTTTAGTGTTGTTTTTAATATTGTTGTCAAAAATATACCATGGCATATAATATTGTTTTTTTAGTGCTAATTAGTATGCAATATATTGTATATTGTATTCTACCTGTTTATGTTGTTTATTTTGTTTTTATTTTATAACATATGTGTATTTATCAAATTGTTTACATTTGAATTTTAAATTATATTCATGTTTTTATAAAATATTTTTAAGCAGTGCAATGTTGGATTATTAAGTGTGGGTGATTTTTAAAACATGTGTTTAAAAAAAAAAAATAATAAGTCATTAATTTTTAAGATATGCAAATTAATTGTTCCTAATTTTAAAATATACTTTATTATATTTTTTATTTTTAAATTAAATTCAAAATAAAATATATGTGATGATTATTTAAAAAAAATATGAAGTAGTATATTTGGATATATTTTGATGCTTTAATGTTTTTAATGACATTGTTTTAACTGCTTAAAAATATAACAAAAATCTTTAGAAAAAGGATTTAAAAACATTTACATCTAAAATTATAAGATATATATTTTTTAAACAGAAAACGTATTATTCGAAAGATAATCTAAATGCAAAAGTTTATGAATGGCATACATTTTTTTTTTTAAATGTGAAACATTTATTACTAATTACAAAATAAAATTCAAATATTAATAATAAATTCTTATGTAAGGAATAATAGTTTAACACAATAAGTTTTACATTTTTGTAATTATCTAAAGTATACAAATGTGCAGTAATAGTTGTGTATTTTGCATTTGAATTTTAAAATATTCTTCGTAAAAAGCATTATTTTGAACTGGATTTTAAAAAATTGAAGTTTTTAATTTTCAAACCTTTTTCTTGTTGGTTTAGCTTGGAGTGGGAATAATACATATCACTCCCTTAGTGTCAAACAGCTTCCACAAGTTTGTTTAGATTGGAGTGGGAATAGTAAATGTCACCTCTTCAATTTTCAACACCTTTCCCAGGTTAGAATAGTTTAGAGTAAGAATGGTAAATGCACCCCTTTAGTGTCCAATATGTTCTCCAAGGTGGTTTAGATTAGAGTGGGAATAGTAACTGTCACTCCTTTAGTGTCCAACACCTTCCCCATGTTTGTTCATATTGGAGTAGGAACAGTAAATGTCACTCCTTCAGAGTCCAACACCTTCCCCAAGTTAGTTTAGATTGGAGTGGGAATGGTAAATGTCACTCCTGTAGTGTACAACACCTTCCCCAATTTAATTTAGACTGGAGGGTGATCTCTGCACTGCCCCTGCCATTGGCCTGTGGTTCCCTGCACTTGTTCCCCGCCAGCCTTTTCATGATGGTCAGATGGCAATGGAAAGACTGGCGGAGAACAAGGTTGTAATCAGCATGGCTGCGCCAAGGTCAGCGCCTCCCTAGCTGATTACTATCAGGACTGCTGTCAGCCCATGGAGATCACTCATCCTGGTGAGGACGGTGGTAGATTGGCGGGTCTGCTCGCCAACCTCATATTGTGGCAGTCGGACTGCTATAGCAGCAGTCCAACCGCCACCGTAATAAGGCCCTAGGGGGTCATTACGAGCTTAGCGGTCCCATGATCGCCATGTTAGCGGTGGAAGTCATACAGCCAAAAGGCTGGCGGAGAAGAACAGCAAATTAGGACTTTGGCAGAATTCCCTACGGAATACACCCAAAGCACAGATGGCACTCCCACTGCAGTCAGACAGCCACAAACAACTGAAGGCACCAGCAGGCTGGCGGAGGCAATGTCTCCTCCGGACATATTACGAGGCTGCAAATCTCCAAGATTCTGCTGCAGTAGCACCACCATGGAAACCCAGGCGGAAACAAACTGTATAAAAGGCGACACTAACCTCCAGGAAGCCATACTCGTCTGGAGTCGCCATGGAAGCACAACTAGTTATCTTCCCACCACGTATGTTCACAGAAAGACTATGGAATCTTTGCAGATGATGAAAGCAACCGTAAATACACACACTCATTTGTTACAGTTGTTTTTTGTTAAATGTTATACACTTTCATAACATACCATAGGGATTGGGGTGCGAGGGCTACACTCACACATAACTGTACACTGACATGCACATTCACATACAGCCACACAGACACCCGCACAGACACAGCACACACATTACAGTACACCCACACACCACACATCTAAAACACACACTTACACACAGAAACACAGCCCAGTCCTAGTCTCAAAGTATACCATAAAACATAACAACATATCACAACACCACAACTGCACAATCATAAACACATCAGCAGGCACTCACAATAGACACTACCAAAGGACATATCACACATACCACACAACGCACAACCAATAGGAAATTAACACATACAATTACACAATCATAGAACTTACCAGTTGACACACACATCAAAAATCACACAGCACTTTGTACCTATCATAACATGCACAATACATGCACACTCACACAGTCAAAGCACACTAAGCCACTCACCACAACAATTAACACATGTCAACAACATGTCTGCTACATACACATGCCCATCCCTGGGGGACAAAAGCACTGCACACATGCTCACATCCTGAACACACAATGGAGGAAGCACAAGCACTACACACACAAATACTCGCACACAACCAATGTCAGCCAGGAAAACACTAAGGGACACATTTATACTTTTTGATGCAGTTTTGCGTCAAAAGGTTTAAAGCAGGCTAACACCATTTCTTTGTGTCACCTAGGCATCAAATTTATAATTTGACGCTCCATTGGTGCAAACCACGGGTTAGAGTAATTTTTTTTTACTCTAACCATTGCGCCACGTGGTAAAGCAAAATGACGTTAACAAGGTGAAAATGACTTCATTCCAGTTTACGATTTTGCAAACTGGATAGGCGCCATTTTTCCCCGCAATTGTGTTAAATAGCGGCACAAACACAGCAAAATGAGCTAAGGAGCCCAAAATGGATCCCAGAAGCCAGGAGAGACCCCAGGAAGACACCAGTCAACAAGGAACCAGCCAGGAGGACCCAGACAAGACCCAGGAGAGGGCGAAGAAGAAAAGGAAGTGTTGTTTCAGTGCAGTGCAGTGGAGCAGGAAATACTGGTGAAAGAGGTGTTGGAACACCAGCATCAACTTTTTGTCACCTCCAAATTGCCAATTGAGAGGAGAGAGGCAATTTGGCAACAAATTGTGGACAAGAGAAACAGTGTATCAGAGGTACGGAGAACAGTCACTGAGTGCAAGAAACGCTGGCATGACTGCAAGCGCAGGACCAAGGAAAAAATGGCAAGGAACAGGAAGGCAGCACTGCAGACTGGAGGTGGGAGTCCAGCACAGCAGGAGGCCCTGGACCAGATGGAGGAGATGGTGGCAGCCGTTATCCCAGAGGAGATCGTCACAGGGATTCAAGGACAGGACAGCACAGACTTCCAGGAAACAACACAGATAAAGGGTAAGTTGCATGGGGGATAAAAATGCCTAAATGTTAACTGTAAGCAGGGGGGAAACATACCTGCTACACAATGCATGTCAGCCCTGAAAATCAGGCAGTGGAAATGGCAAAGGGGCATGGCACTGGTGCATGGGCTGTGCAGGGGAAACCAGGGGCACAGCACAACACTACACCAACAACCTTTGCTTGGGGGTACTCTGCCATGCCAAGGATGTTGGAAAGGCAAAGCCAGGCCAGGAGGGTAGGGTACAACGTAAAACTGGCCTGCAGTCACACGACAGCTGGTATTGTCACAACATGAACAAGGGCTCAATTTCCAGTCTCAGGCCATATCTGCAAGTGGTATTTACCATTGACAACAGTTGCCACCACCACCTGTGCTGTGTGTGCAGGGCAAGTAGCTAATGGCAGTTACGTGCCCATAGATCAAACACACCCAAAATAGAGGGTTGAAGATGATGACTATTCAATCCCCTGTAATTCCTAACAAAGTGTAAATCCTGTCAAAAGCTCATGTCGATAGGCGCTAGAAACATCAGGTATTGTTACTTACATTATGAAGTACACAGCAGTAATGTCATACCCATGCTGCCCATTTCAGGGTCTACCCCGTTCCTCTGTTACAATCGCTGCAATGTCACCTTGCAACATCCCAACTGTCATATTGCTCAGAAAACATCATTGAGGGGGAGGACATATGTGTCTAGCTAGTTATACACACCCGCACCGTCATGAGAGGAAATGTAACACTGCCATGCCCATCATTGGAATCCAATGTAGCACACATTCCCCAACATCAACATTACACACTACCAATGCTGCCATCTGTATTGTGTCATGCCAATGCTATACATTGTATGTGCTTGGTCTCAGCAACATATGGGTGTATGTGAGATATCCAAGACTGGGTCAGTTCCGTATTGTCAAGTGTGGTGCAAGTGGCATCAGAACACCCACAGCCATTGCAAAAACTCGCCATGCTAATGGAAGTAGACGGAGGGTTGAGTAGGACAATAAGGTGGCAACATAAAATTTGGACAGAACCTACACCTAGAAGATGTGACACTGACAATTCCCCAAACTGCCCGCACTACATGTGACAAGCAGGTGGGGCATAAGCCTGTGAGAATGCTAAAATTAATGACAGGAACAATGAACAGGAACCCAGATTACAATGTCTCACTAATAGGAAGCCAGTCCCGTCACATTACAACTGCCATAACACAGACAGACTAATTATACAATATCTCATTGCAGAGAACGAGGGCTCTCCTGGTGATATGGCTGTCCTGGATTTCCATGATGACTCGGATGAGGAGCTGACAAACATTAGCCAGCAGACCCTCCAAGATGTCCTTGGTACTCTCCAGACCCCACTTTCAGTTGCAAGGAGGAGTACAGATGCAGCAGCCATCACAGAGGAGCCACCCACCAACCCAATAGTACGACCTGCCAGCTCCCACCCAACTGAGGACTCTGAGGACACTGGTACCACCTTTGAGAGGACAGTAGTGGGAGTACAGTGGGAGCTGGCCAAGAGGTGCTAGTGGGGATGCAAAATATGGCAGCCAGCCTTGAGTGGATACGCACATGCATGATGTAATCTGCAGAACAGACAGCAGCCATGCAAGCGCTACCATCCCTCCTGCAAGAACTACAACAATGTGTGAGGGATTTCACCACAGCAGTTAGGGAGTTGCCACAACACCTGGCATCCCAAACCTTTCACTGCGTGCACAAATGCAATCATGACCCTCTCAGGGCCGACCTGGCTGCCTACCACAGTGATGTAGCTGCTATACTCAAGAACCAGTAGCTCCTCCTTGCTGCAGTAATGCCCTTAATAGCCCCACAGTTGGCAGCTACCGGGAATTCTGACTCAATGTCTTCAAACACTAAAGTGTGTGTTGCCCCTACAAACCCACCACCACCAAGGGCAGAGGAGACGACACACACCTCAGAAGATGAAGACGTGGAACAGATCACCTTCAACTGTAGGAGTACCCGGTAGCACAAGTCCATGCGACATGGTCACTGATATCCTAGATCCTGTGCTTGTTAACATGCCAGTCTTGCTACAGTTGGTAACATGCACTGTTCTCCAGCACACTGTTTACCTTACCACTATGTACTGCAATTGTCTCTTACTACTTCATTGGCAATTCATGTACCTCTGCACTGAATGACACTTCACCTCAGTATGTCCAATGACATGTCCCTCGCCATTGCACTTGTGTTGCATCACAATAGAAGGCGTCACACTAACGGACTTACAATCCTGGACTACGTAAATATTGCACCACAGCACTTTAAAATAAATTTCAGTTAAACAACCACTTTGTCTCTGTGTAATGTGACACGACAACTGTGTAGGAGATTTGTGATGTATGTAACATGTCAATGGCCATAGAATGCCAATACAACAGTGTAGAAAGAATTTGGGCTGATAACTATGCACTGGGGTCTGGATTTTATCATCATATGTACTTCCTTAGGTTTATTTCTGAAGTGAAATGAGAACAAACAGTATAATGCTGTGCAGAACAGAAAATGTCAGCTTCAAAGTATGTATAAGCTGAAACTCAATGTGGCCAACATTCCCTTCAAGACAATCTTTATGTATGTGGCATCCGACTATAAACTTTATTCGCACACACACCATACAGCAGGAATGGATGTGTACCAGTGTATGGACAATTATGTAACCTGGGAGTACAATGTAAGAAATTATAGATGTGAGTTATGTATACAGAACTACATAAGATTATACCATCACTCAGCTTATCAGGGTTCACTTGAACGTTAGGCTGATGTCCCACAGTCCCCAAGATTTCAATTCAGGACTCAAACGATGACAGATTTCAAAACACACCAACCTTCAGAACACATTGGTAACCATAGTAACCTTGAGTGGTGGGTGCAATGGATGGCAGATGCATAGAGAAGTTGTTTGTTGTAGCTGCCAATGTGACATCTTATTTGGAATTGGGAATAACCAAGTCAATAATGGGTTTCTGATGCAGGATGGAACACAAATGCAAATACTAAATGGACACTGTACACCCATGCCAAGGCCCTTATACCCAAGCATATGACACATACTGTAAAGGAGTACTTAAAACTTTATTTTACAGTAATAAAGGGGACTTAAACTAGGGGAAAAACCTTAACTAACCTAACCTATCCAAACTATACATTACCCACAACTGGCCCTAACTACCCTAAGCTAAACTTACTTATCACATTTAACTAAACACTCTAAACATCAACCCCCATCCCCCTTATATGACAGGACACATGTAGGACAACATATACTAACCTAAACACATACTAACTTATCCTAAACAAAGATATAGGCCCTCATTCTGACCTTGGCGGGCGGCGGAGGCCGCCCGCCAAAGTCCCGCCGTCAGGTTACCGTTCCGCGGTCGAAAGACCGCGGCGGTAATTCTGACTTTCCCGCTGGGCTGGCGGGCGGTCTCCTTCAGACCGCCAGCCAGCCCAGCGGGAAAGAGGCTTCCACGATGAAGCCGGCTCGGAATCGAGCCGGCGGAGTGGAAGCTGTGCGACGGGTGCAGTTGCACCCGTCGCGTATTTCACTGTCTGCGCAGCAGACAGTGAAATACATGTAGGGGCCCTCTTACGGGGGCCCCTGCAATGCCCATGCCAGTGGCATGGGCACTGCAGGGGCCCCCAGGGGCCCCGCGACCCCCCCTACCGCCATCCGGATCTCGGCGGTCCGACCGCCGGGATCTGGATGGCGGTAGGGGGGGTCAGAATCCCCGCGGCGGTGCAGCAAGCTGCGCCGCCGCGGAGGATTCAATGGGGCCGCGGTACACTGGCGGGACCCCGCCAGTGGTGCCGGTCCGACCGCGGCTTTACCGCCGCGGTCGGAATCCCCATTGGAGCACCGCCGGCTTGTCGGCGGTGCTCCCGCGGTCCTCCGCCCTGGCGGTCAAAGACCGCCAGGGTCAGAATGAGGGCCATAGTATTTTGATTTTATATATATATATATATATATATATATATATATATATATATATATATATATATATACATATATATATATATTTATTTTTTATGTATTTTTTATACACATAAACCCCAACATCATCCCACATCCACCCACCCACTAAAAAACATCTAATAATATAACCCACCCACCCCCAACCCACTTATACTAACTAAACTAACAGCCTACTTTAACCTAACACTAAGCCCCCTAAACCCACTAAAGATAAGAACGAGGAAAGAGGAGGGAGGAGAGGGAATCATGGGTGAAGATGCTTTTTTTACAAATTGGCCCTCCACAGGATCTTTTTGATACCCCGCAACCTCCTGCTATTGCGGAACACCTCCTGCTGCAGCCTGTCCATTGTGCGCAATATTTGTTGCATGTCATGTTTCAGTGTCTGAAATTCCAGATTGTCTATCACAGCAGCTGTGGTTGTCTGTGTACCACTTGTATATGCCATTGTTGGTGCCAGTGCCGTGGTTGGAGCGGGAGGTGCAGGAAGTGCTGCTTGTGGGCCTGGTGCAGATGAAGTTGAGGGACCTGCTACAGTGGCTATCATCCTTGGGGCCACTGTGGTCTGAGCTGTGGTGGTGGTGGTGGCTGTTGTGGGCAATGGTGCCCCCCCCATTGGGCAAATGCTCTCCATACCCCTGTGGCTCTCTCATGGCAATGACGACGTGCCATATTGCGGAACCCAGCCTCCACATCTAGTATGTGGCGGTAACGCACGGCCCGCCTCTGGAATTCCCTCATCTCCTGGGCATTCATGTTGGCAGCTGTGAAAATAGAGAAAGCCAAACATTAGTGACATCATTGTGTGATACATCTACAGATGATATTCTAACACTTCATCAAAAATAGCACATACGGTCCAAATCACAGTACAGATGATAGAATGTCCCAGAGGAATGGCATGCCAACGCAGCCTACACATCTACTATCTAACAGCACAGCAATGCACAACAAGGTATGTACTTAATTAAATGATCTGTGCATCTTTGTACTGCTATTAGTCACATAACAAATGCTGCAAGTACTCCACATGTGCCAGGCCAAATAATGGCTATCTTCTTGATGACAATCAAGGCCCACAAGACCTGTGATTTGTAAATGGAACTAGCTGGATGGTATGCAGTTGGTAATCATGAGGGGGCATTCTAGTTTGGAACAAATTAATGTTTGAACTACATGTCTGTCTTCTACACTGGGATCATCACACCTAGGTACACACATTTCCTAACCCTAACCCTGTGCCTCAGGGGGGGGATGGACATGCAACACATACTTTCAAGCATTAAGGACAACCAGGAAGCTTTGGACTGATGTCCATGGGTTTAGTCAGTCCGCCACAGGTAAGGATTGACTCAAACATTGGACATTTACATCCACATTAATTTTCTAAATGTGGACAATTGTCTATATCATTAGATCTCACTGACACCTTTCCAAAATCATGCACATTGATGCAAGCACCCATCTGGCCTTAACCTGCATGCACGCCTATGACATTTCACTCAAGTGCCACATAAACGGAGCACAACATGGTGAGCTAGATGCTGCCGGAAAGTCAACCATACAGTCCTACATGTTCATTACTAAACAGGGATGCACAAGTCTGTGGGTAAGACTTCGACATCACTGGTCTGTGTAAATCAGGGTATGTCTTGCTGAATAAATCATTACACTGGCCACCTCCAAATTAATCATTGGCATACATGTTGCAACAAATCACCCTGTTCACCTGCCCATACCTATAGGGCAGAATTTGTCTCCTAATATATGACTCTCTGCCACAGAATGTCCAACTCGAACATGGAACAAATGTCAACCTCCAGTCAAGTCACATATGAGATCATGTGCCAGCACATCATACCTTGCAATGAGTCCAACACACAGGAGTCAATCACACAACAGCTGCAAACACAACACAGGACAAACATATTAAAACTTACTGGATACGTCTGAGTCAACAAATTGAGCCACTACACCAATTGTATGTGGGGTGGGTCCACCTGTAAAACATGAAAGGGTGATATGTGCTCAATGTCTGCTCACTGTACAAAACATGGATCAACAAATTACTGTGTTTGACATTTTCTATGATAGGGCAACATATCAGGCATGTAGACACACCAACAGACATAGTCATGCAAACATGCATTGACACTGTCACTCCAGTGAGTGATAGACACACATATGCACACATGCATTGGCCCTAACACTCATGTGGTGCCACACATGAATACTGAATTTTGTGCTTAATTATTTCTAGAGGGTACTCCATTTCATCATTTGTTATTATGAGAGACATGCAAAGCCACATTCCTCGTGCACTGCAATACCAGTGACTCAGGTATTGTGGCTTGTGCATCAAGGGACAATGAGTTACTGTGTGATGCTCATGTGGGTTGAGTTTTGTTCAGGAATTATTGTGCTTTCAATGGTCCATTATATGTGTGCCTATGTTGTATTGTCATTGTATTCTGTTTTTAGTAAGTGTCTGTGTTAATCAGTGTAAGTGTGTTTTTGTCATTTTTTGAGAATAGATTTGTCTTTGTTACTGTTGGGAGTGTGTTAGTGGGTATTGTTAGTCAGGGTATTGTTGGGCTGTTTGTGGGTTCTTTAAGTTTCCTTTCCATACCTCCTTTCCCTGTTTTTCCCTCTTTACCCTTTCCTATCCTTATTGTTGTTGAGATGTTGGGAAGGCCACGTCTGGGCAGAATGAGTGAGGAGAAGCTGGGGGCTTTTGTGTGGCTGGTGTGCCACTTCCTCCCCCTGATGTTGGAGGCTGGGGGCAGGGTGATACAGAGGTATCACATGGAGGCTAGGAGGCTCAGATGGGCAAAGGTGCTGTTACACCTAAGAAGACTATTTAACAGCCAGTGCAACAACCACCAATTAAAACATTGCTGGGATGACCTGGTGGCACGAGAGCAGGACATGCTGGACCACCTGGGTGTGGTGATTGGTGGCCCGGGTGGTGAGTACAAATTAGACTAATGTGTACAGTACAATGCTCTGTAGTGATAGTAGCAGATTTTGTGACATGCTGCATGCAATGTTTGTGGACATGTGGAATACAAGTTGAACAAACAATGGCCCAGATTTATACAATGTTTGCAACGCATTACCGTCATTTGTTGACGCAAAAGCTGCACAAACTTACAAAAGACAACTTTATCTTGGAAATTAACACAGACACTTACAAAAAACAGAATACAATGACAATAGCACACAGGAGACAAAAGCACAATATTCACAGACACAACTCAATACACAGCCACACAGTCGAGAATAATCACAGACTGCAAAGTGAAAGTGAAAGTGCACCCACCGTACCATTTCTGTAAACAGGTTATCCTATTACATCACTTCCTGTCTCAAATGTGGGGCATTTTTATTATATTGCATGAAGTTTTATGACGCTTATGGGCTTTGAGGCAATATTTTTTTACGCATATGCATATAAATTCCCCCGCATTAAAGGATCAATACATTTTTAATGGATAACCGATTTCATAGGGTGTGGTGTTGGAATTAACGCTAGGGACCAATCAATGTATTATGGGTGTGAGTATCATGTTTTAACACATATGCGTCATATTTTGATGCATATGCGTCCTTTTTCATTCTTTTGTATTAAAATATCTGTCTATAATTCTGTTTGTGTCATCTTTCATGTTTTAACATACATGCAGCCTATAAATATACAAAGATAGGATGTTATGACCTGCAGTGTGTGTTCTAGTGTTTGGGCACATGTGGCAGACCACACTACTGCGGACCATAATACTCATGTTGTGGTGCCGGATTAGCTCTCTTAACTGACGCAACAGCTAGATTTTGGTCTCCAGCTCAGCACCTAATGAAACCTAGCAAACCTGTGCATTTTTGAAAACTAGACACCTAAGGGGAATCCAAGATGGGGTGACTTGTGGAGCTCTGACCAGGTTCTGTTACCCAGAATCCTTTGCAAACATAAAAATTTGGCCCAAAAAACATTTTCTCCTCACATTTCGGTGACAGAAAGTTCTGGAATCTGAGAGGACCCACAACTTTCCTTCCACCCAGAGTTTCCCCAAGTCTCCCAATAAAAATGGTACCTCACTTGTGTCGGTAGGCCTAGCACCCACAACAGGAAATGCCCCAAAACACAGCGTGGACACATCACATTTTCCCAAACAAAACAGAGCTGTTTTTTGCAAAGTGCCTAGCTGTGGATTTTGGCCTCTAGCTGATCCAGCACCTAGGGAAACCTATCAAACCTGCACATTTTTCAAAACTAGACACAAAGGGGAATCCAAGATGGGGTGACTTGTGGGGCTCTGACCAGGTTCTGTTACCCAGAATCCTTTGCAAACCTCAAAATTTGGCCACAAAAACACTTTTTCCTCTACATTTCGGTGACAGAAAGTTCTGGAATCCTTTGCAAACCTCAAAATGTGGCCCAAAAAACATTTTTCTTCTCATTTCGGTGACAGAAAGTTCTGGAATCAGAGAGGAGCCACAAATTTCCTTCCAGATAGGGGTGCCTAGCTGTGGATTTTGGCCTCTAGCTCAGCCGGCACCTGGGAAACCTAGCAAACCTGTGCAATTTTGAAAACTAGACACCTAGAGGAATCCAAGATGGGGTGACTTGTGGGACTCTCACCAGGTTCTGTTACCCAGAATCCTTTACAAACCTCAAAATTTGGCCACAAAAACACTTTTTCCTCAAATTTCGGTGACAGAAAGTTATGGAATCTGAGAGGAGCCACAAAATTTCCTTCCACCCAGCGACAGGAATTGCCCCAAAACACTATCTGAACACATCAAAATGATCAAATACAAAACTACCTGTTTTTGCAGGGGGCACCTGCGTTTTTGGTACTGGGCTCAGCAGCCATCTAGGGAAACCTACCAAACCCAGACATTTCTGAAAACTAGAAACCCGAGGGAGTCCAGGGAGGTGTGACTTGCATGGATCCCCCAATGTTTTCTTACAGAGAATCCTCAGCAAACCTCAAATTTAGCTAAAAAATAAAAAAATTCCCACATTTCTGTGAGGGATTACCACACCGGGACAAATTTCCTTCCACTCAACGTTCCCTTCAGTCTCCTGGTAAAAATGATACCTCACTTGTGTAGATGGGCCAAGTGCCTGTGACAGGGAAGAGCTAAGAACATGTTGAAATTGGGGGAGAACCAAAGCGGGTCCAAAAGGGCAGTTTGAAAACAAACAATGTTTAGGCTGACAAGTGCAGCAGAAGTTTTATTGGTATAGATGAGACAATGTTGGGTGGTAGGAATTTTGTGGATTCCTGCAGATTCCAGAGGGTTCCATCACAAAAATTTGGGAAAATGTGTGATTTCCAGCAAAGTTGGAGGTTTGCAGGGCATTGTGGGTAAGAAAATGGTGTGGGGTGCATGTGAAGCACATCACCTTGGAATAAACCAGATGTTTAGTTTTTCAGATGTGTCTAGGTCTTTTGGATTTTTCTACATGGCAGCGTCCCAAAGTCAAAAAAGTGCAGCCCTCACCATTCCAAGTGGGACCATTTGAGAGTTACCAAGCTCTCATGGCCCAAATGTAAAACCAAAACCCAAAATAATCAACTGTCCTCTTGCTTTCCGTGGGATAAGATGTTTTAGTGTGCAAGGGGAGAGCTGAAAGACTGTTACCCCCTTCAGTTGGGGTGGGGGCATAACCACCCTACTATTTATTATTACTTTTTTAATTCCCTGGCATCAAGCAGACTTTCTTCACCCACCGGGGTGTGGATCAGGGGTAATTGCCCAATCTGCACACTGAAGGGCAGAAAATCTTTGGCTCCATTTAATTGGCATGGGGGTATGGCATTACCCCCCACCCTCTTATTTTGAAAAAAAAAATCTTCCCTGGTCTGTGGTGGGCTTTCTGCCCCCCTTGGAGGCAGATGGGCTTTCCAAAAATAGGCCGATCTGCCCCCAAGGGTGACGGATATGGCCAACAGTAATGTGCCCCCATGGGGAGCAACCCTTGCCCAAGGGTCTGCCCCCCCCCAAACAAAACACACACATACACACACACCATTCTCTGGTGTCTAGTGTTTTTTGCCCCCCTTGGGGCAGATTGGCCTAACAAAAATAGGCTGATCTGCCCCCAAGGGGGCAGAAATGGCCTAAATACAATTTGCACCCCAGGGGAGTGACCATTGCCTAAGGGGTTGCTCCCCATACATAAAAACATAAAGTGAATAAAAAAAAAAAATATATATATATATATATATATATATATATCCTGGGTGTCTAGAGGGGAAGATCGGACTAATTTTATTAGGCCAATCTGCCTCCAGGGGGGGACAGAAAAGGCATACAAATATTTTGCTCCCCTTATGTGTAAGTATAAAAAAAAAAAAAATCCATGGTGTCTAGCGGTTTAAGCCCCCTCTGGGGCAGATCAGCCTAATTATATTAGGCCGATCTGCCCCGGGGGTGCAGAAATGGCCTAAAAATATTTTGGTCCCCCAGGAAGCGACCCTTGCTTAAGGGGTGGCTCCCCACATAAAAAATAAATAAAAGAAAATGTATCTCCGGTGTTTGGGGGTTTTATTATATGAGGCCGAGTTGCACCCAGGAGGGGCAGAAATGGCATTAAAATAAGAGGTCGCTCCCTGCATATAAAAATCAAATAAACAAAAACAAAAAAATAACCCTGGTGTATAGGGGTTTTCTGCACGGGGGGCCAAAAATGGCCTAAAAATAATTTGGCCCCCTGGGGAGCGGCCTTTGCCCAAGGGGTCTCTTCCCTTATGCGTAAGTATGAGGTCAGCACGTGATTTGCACGTTGACTTCGTCAGATGTCACTGGGGGCTGGTGGGGGCGAAGGGGTAGCGATTACCCTTCCATCTCCAACTTCGGGGTGTGGGAGGGAGGCCCATTGGGGAGTGCTAGCACTCCCCCCGTGGGCCGGGTGCAGGACAACCTGGTCTCGTCCCGGGCACACGGGAACCGTGTGGCAGGAAGAGACCAGCTCCCTGGGGGTTAACACACATTACAATGTTGATTTATGACAGAACCTGACAATGTACACATGATGTTGGGAAAAAAAAACAGTTAAGATTGCAGCAGTTAAGAAGATGTCTTGGCCTATTTATCATGCACACAACACAATGGCTAAGGAATTAGCTGTGTAGCTACTTACCACTTACAGAACATGAACATGGTACTAACATTCATAGCTCAGACATCAATGTATGTGATCCAACAGGAGTAAGGAAATACCTCTATTGTTAACTACATGTAGGATATCCACTTAGATGACACATAACAGGGGCCAATGTACAGCCCTCACTTACAAAAGGGGTTCACCTCCTAACAGCTCTGAGTAAGTTTAGTAAGTATGGTATGTGAAATGTCAGATGGACATCACAGCCTCACTCATCAGAAACCCTTTGGAAAGTAGGAATGACTTTAAATCATCAGACTCTATGTTGCACATAGACATGGGGTAAAGGACATTGGACTAGACAGAGGGCAAAGACCTGGACAACTTATCATCATAATATTGGGAGTATGGATCTGTAGGTGGGAAGGACAACCATCAGGTTATGAAAAGCTGTATAGTGGTACACATATGACACAGTCACATGCGCATTATCATATTCATCGTACAGAGGGGATAACATAGGAAAGTAATATGTCCCTACACACAATGAAATGTGCACACCTGTGTACCAGTGTTGAGGACTGTACATCATGCGCTCCTTGGAGACTTTTGACCCTTTGCACTTACCACAATGTCACAGCTTAGATTCTATCACTTTATACACTGATCTGGCAGAGGGATGAAAATGTGTTAAGTCAGTAGTTACCCCCATTTGGCTGCTGTGCTGCCCTCAAATGCCCATCCAACTCAGGGTAGGCCACCACCAATATGCGGGCCATTAGGGGGTTCAAGGTCCGACAGGCATCCCTTCTACTTTGGGAGGACATCCCCAACTGGGCCTCTGGTGTCTTCGGTGCCCAGCATCTCAGGTCCTCCCACCGCTTCCTGCAGTGGGTGCTCCGCTGGCTATGGACCCCCAGGGTCTGCACTTTCTTGGAGATTGCATGCCAAATTCCCTTCTTCTGATGGGCATTGACCTGCATGGATGACACAGACAAGAGGAGAAAGTCATGTCCCCATGCACCATACCAAAACAAGAAGGGTGAAACAAAGTTAGTGCAAGTAGTCATTCACACACTTCCTCCAACATCCTCATTTATGTGGAATGGCAATCTGCAGTCAGGCCATGTGTGAAGTCTGAGTCAGACACATAGCCTGCTTATTCAGCACCAGGTGTCGGCTAGAAACATATGACCATACCACAAGCATGTCTTAAAACATGTTAAATGCGTTCAAGTATTTTTATACCACCTTCAATTTTGGAGTTAGCCAGTTTGTAGGTGGGTAAGGGTACATACATCACACATTCCCTACTATGTATCAGGGCTCAAAATCTATCTAAGTACATGTGCCCATATCCATCTAACCACGCATGATCCCAATCCATCATTCAAACACACTTCCTGAGCATCATCATACACTCAACATTTCAAATATTTGTGTTGCATTGTACTTACCTGCTCCTCTGATTAACCTTAGAGAAGTCCATACAGGAGTAGGACCTCCTCCACAAGCTTGTCCAGCTCATCAGCTGAGAAGGCAGCGGCCCTATCACCTGTAGGATGTGGCATCATTGCTCCCAAAGACAGTACACAGCAGCTCAGGTCGTGGAGGTCTTGCTGGCATAAGTGTCAGAAGGCAAGTCAGGATGAAGTATGAGATGGCAGTCATGTTTGCCACAAAATAGACTGTCACTGCTGGTGGACAGTGTCATTGGCCCGGTTATGCCAAAGGCAGCAGTGTGTACCAATGGCATTGTCCACTACAGTTGTGTCCGCCCACCACCATTACAACATCCAGAGTTAGGTCACTAACTTCAGAGTAGGTCAGACAGCTGCCATGTTAAGGCTCATTTATGTACATTAAGGTTATGAAAGGTGTGTCAATGACTTTGAAACGTATTTGTGACATTGTGTTAACTACTGGCTTTATGCAAACATGTAGTAATGTACATGTAATATGTAAAAGATGTTAAATTGATGTATCCTGAGTTATGTACCTGAAATAGTATTGTCAGTAGAGTAATGACAATCTGAAAATAGTATAGGTGTACCAAATATGTTAAGCATGTTAAGTAAGTTTATGTGACTCGTAAACTGACAGTAACTTGTGTATCCATTTAAAGAGTTTGGCGATCTGAATGTAGTTATTAGCTAAATGTTGCCTAAGTATGTGCTGAGTACATATGTCCACTGAGAAGAGAAAGACAACATCCAGTGTACCATCCACTAGCAGACCTGCAGACCATGGAGGAGGGACATGTGATACAAAGATACTGCTCAATAGGCATACAATCATGGATCCCTGTTGTTAGCTGGAGAGAGATCTGATGCCTGCCATTCGTAATCCTAATACCATACCTCCCATTGTACCAGTCATGTCAGTGCTTCACTTCCTGGCCACTGGATCCTTTCAAAATACAGTGGACCTAACTGCAGGGATGTCTCAACCTATGGTCAGTCTTGTCTAAAAGGCTGTACTGGCTGCAGTGTTGAAACACCTGGACAACTACATCAGATTTCTACAACATGAAAATTTGGCATATGTAACAGCTGATTTTTATACTTTGGGACATATTCCACATGTGGTTTGAGCCATAGATGCACTCATGTAGTCTTGCTTACCCCAAATCCTAATGAACATGTGTATAGGAACAGGAAAACCTTTTACTCCATCAATGTCAAAGTGGTCTGTTTGTCAGACCTCTATATATTACAAGACTGTGCAATGTATACTGGGTCAAGCTATGATTCCTTCTTCATGCTGAACAGCAATATCCCACTTCTAATGACACAACAATACACAGAGAGGGCCTTTCTGGTTGGTAAGTCATATATGACATATGTGTCTGTACCTTTTATCTGCTACCAGATATGGGGATGTGCAAGATTAAAGTTTGTCTTGTTGTAACTATTCCTTACAGGGACTTTGGTTACCCAAGCCATCTTTGGTTGTTGACACCAGTGAAGTATACAACTACGCCAGGGGAAATCCGCATCAATGAGGCCCACGGAAGAACAAGGTGTGTCATTGAGCGGACTTTTGGGCTTCTGAAGGCAAGATTTCACAACATCAATAAATCTGGAGGAGCCCTCCTCTACTCAACCAACAAAGTTTGTCCAAGTATTCTTGTCTGCTGCATGCTCCACAACCTCGCCCTGAGAGGTTCAGTACCATTCATACCAGATGAGGGGGAGCCATCAGATCCTGTGGGTTAAAATGCAGTTATGCCAAGTGCAGTTGAGCATGATGAGGAAGAAGCTGGAGACATCAGGGCTGATCTCATCAATCAGTACTTTACCAGACTTATGGTATGTGATGTGAAGCATTGAAAGTGATTCAGTGGGGGTATTGGTGAGGTTAGGAATGTCAGATAAGGTTCTTATTTTAACCATCAGATAGCTCATAATTTGCTCCAAAGCCCATTACACTGATATGCATGCAAAACAGTGAAAGGTTCAGTTATGGTGTAGGAAATCATCGGGATAGGTGGTATACAATTTGGAAACACAAGTCCAGTGTCCTTGTACCATAAGAAAATGGTATTGGTGCCAATCAGTATAGGTTCACTTCCTGGCAGTAGTTTTTGTCTTGGCATCTGATCCTCCTCAATGTCTCAGTGGATGTCCACGTTTGCTAGGGGGTTCTTCAGCTACAGAGGGTGGGTGTCTGAGGCCTTCTCTCCCCCCTGGCAGGGCCTCCTTTACATTAACTTCCACAGATGTAGAAGAGCCTGATGTTTCATTGGTAGTGGAAGAGGCATGATGTTGAGTACAAAACCTACTCAGGGCGGTATTGATGTCTCTCAGCACCCCAGCAATGGAAGACCGGTTAACATTTTGGGAATGCCACTGTTGCATAACTTCCTGAATGGTGTAGTGACTTACCTGACTCTACTCCCCCAGGTATTACTGTCAGGCCCTTAGGATGAAGGATGTCCAAGATCTTCTCTTTCCAAGATGTGAAAGTAGGGGGAGGAGGGGGGGTTCAACCACCAGTCTTGAGGACCACCAGCTAGTGCCTGGCAGCCATGGAACATACCTTCCCCCTGAAATCATTCCACCTCTTCCTGATGACCTCCCTTGTGCGTGAGTAACTGCCTACAGAATTCACTTTGTCGACTATTCTTGCTATAACTACATTTTTCTGGCTATTGATGTTTGCTGGACCTGTGCTCCAAACACATATGGCTCTACTCTGATAATTTCGTGCACCATGATCATCTACTCATCATCAGTGAAACATGGATGTTTTTGTGGGGACATGGCAGTGGTGGATGAGGCGGTGAAGTAGTGTAAAATGGGGGGAAAAATTGGGTGAGGAGGTGTGGGTGCTGTGATGTGAGTGGCTGATGGTTGTTGTATATATTGTGGGGTAAGAAATTGTATGTTATGTGTGTTTTGAAGGTGTGAGATGAGTGCTGTGTGAAATGTGTAGGTGTGCCTATTGTGTGCTTTGATATCATTTTTATTTTTGGTGTGTGTGTGACTGTGTGTCGCCTTCTGGTTGCAAAAGATTGTGGGATGTGAACTGGGTGTTATATAGTGCAGTTTGTAGGTGTGTCGGATATGTGGATGTCTGTCAGGTATGGCTTGTTCAAACTATCCAATGTGGTGTGGTGTTTGACTGATGTGACTTCAGACCGCCGCAGTTCACAACGCCAATGGTTTTCCACCATGGAAGAACCACTTACGCGATTTGTGGATCATAATGTGTTCAGAGGTGCCGTGGTGGGACCTCCTCTTTTCCGTCCACCAGTGTCCTGGCGGTTTGAGAAATTTGGCTGTATTTTGGCAGACGTTGCTGTTTGACTGTTAATACAGCCAACATGCCTGTCTTTTGGCAGACATCACCACGGCGGTTTTGCTAAAAGACCCCCAAACTCATTATGAGGCCCTAAATGTTATGTATGTCTATATTTGGAACTATAATGTATTTTACAAGTGGGTCTTTAACATTTCTTTTTCCGATTTGTATTAACAAATGATAGCTCTGGTAATTTGGAGTTTATGAATAAGTTTTTTTCAACGAAATCTGTTCTGGTTTATTATAAACCAATTGTTTTCACTAGATTAGCTTTTTCGTCAGGTTTCCTGGAAGTTTTCTTTTTTAAACACTTTTCCAGGATTTTTGATGGAACCTACAGACTTACTTCAAAGGATTTTGATTGAATTGTTTATATTTTTGCATTTTTGGGGCTTTTTGGATTTGTTTTAGTTATCTTTTTGTGGATTACTGTTTTTGTTACATGGAGAGGAAGAGAGATCTACAGCTACAAAACAGCAAGTTTTATTTTTCACTTTTGTTCTGGGTAGGAAAGGTGATATATTGTTTATGGTATGTTTATGTTATTATATAAAATTATTTGGATTATGTGCTGTATTTATGTGAAGTGATGGACTGAATTTGTTTTTAAGCTGGTTGGTTCGTATTGTTACATTTGAAAAAAATAATTAATAAGATTTTTTTTATATCAGTGTATATAAACTTTATGATTTTATATAATTTTTAAACTGATGTAATTAAATATGTATATTGTTATTGAAAATGTTATAGGCCCATATTTATGCAATGTTAGTGCTGCCTTAGCATTTTTTATTGCTAAAGTGGCGCTCCATATTTATATTTTGAGTCTAGACCCATCTAGCATCAACATATCTGAGTTAGAGCCATTTTTAGAAAAAGCCAACCCACCTTGCATTGAATTGTGACAATGATATGCAAGGTAGGTGTTCCCTTCCTAAAAATGACGCTAGCCCCCAGCCCCATATTTACCTCCAGGCGCTAAAACAACACGCACCTAGGAGGCGGACCTAAAGAATGACACTAAGGCCGATTAACGTCAAAATTTATTGCCTGGTCAGACCAGCCATTAAAGTGCTGGTAGGCCCGTTTCCATGGGGAAACACCATGGAAATTGTACATAGATGCCCACCCCAACCCCTAGCATCATCACCACCCACACCACAGGGACACTACTGGAGGAGGGAGCCCATCCCAGATAAGTTGATGTGTTTGTGGTTTCTGTGCCACTGGGGGACCCTTACCTGGGCTCCCCGGTTGGCACTTGGTCTGTTGGGGTTGTCCTAGGGACACTGGTCCTCTGTGGTGGGCATTGGGGTTATGGTAATTACTCCTGTCTATAACTAGACAGGAGTCATTTTTGGCTGCTTATGCATCCAAAAACGACGCTAGGCTGACTAGTAGCAGTTTTTTTACTGTTAATCATTCTAGCGTAAGTTTTGGCCCTCTAGCACCATTTTCCCTAACCCAACACTGCCTCGGCTAGCGTCTTTTGTTCAAATGCTAACCAGTCCTTAGCGTCATTGTGTGTCCTTTTTTAAATATGGCAAATGGATGGCGCTAGGGAAAGACGTTAGCTTGCACTATATTTTTTTACGCACAACTGTGCTAGCGCAGTCGTGCATCGTTTTTCATAAATATGGGCCATTGTTGCTTTAGAGTGTGTTGTAGTTTTGGAGCTTCGTGGTAGGTCAATATGTATTTTAGAGGACGCATTAGGCTAGATATTTTTAGAATTGTTTGAATCATAGCTTGTTTAAAGTCTACAATTATTTTTTGGGGGTAGTAGTTTTTTTTTGGTTGTTTTGTATAGTTTATGAGTTCATAGTAGGTGCTGTTTTGTTTACTTGGGGGTAAAACATATATGAAAGGGATATTGGTGTGTTGACATTCCCCATGTATGATGTATATCTGAATGAATGGTTCAGGGCACATTTCGAAGATCCCATCCATCATTAAGGTTTGACATTGACTAAGTTTCAATAAATTGTTTGCAGTAGAGAAAAGTAGAGATGTGTTTTTTATACTTAGATTGTCGTCTATAAGGAAGAGTTCCTCATATTGTGTCATTTTTAAATGGTCCGGTATGTTTATGTCATGGTATCTTCTAGGTGCAGGTGGAGCATCACTGGTGGTTTTCTTTCTTGTGTGCAATTTGACATTTTAAATTGGGGATAGGTGGTAGTTGCCCTGTTATGTGTTTGGGGACTTTGGGTGTTATGACTTTAAAGATTGTGCTTGTGGGTTCCTGGGAGTTAATGCTTGTCTCTCTTATAACTTGTAAGAATTCTCTATTTTCTATTCCTGTCACATTTGGGGAGTGGTTGTGCTATTTTACATATTTTACATTAGCTTTCGTAGTTGCTTTACCCTAGCACGCATTGGAATAATATTTAGTACATTTCTAGTTTATGGTTTCTGTAGATGCACTTTCTTGGCTGTAGGTGTAGTCTATGTGATTTGAGAATTACATTATTTTATGTGAAGTGATAAATATGGCAGTTTCTGTCATTGTATCTGTAAGTATTTAAATAGCATAAACAGATATTATAGTTTACCTTTTGCTTCTTTGATAGTAATATTTTCAAAAATGCAGTTTCTCTCTTTTCTTTACTTACTTGTTGAGATGTTTTAAGCAGTCATTCAGCTTTTCCTTTGAGCTCATTTTAACATGGAGCAGGTGTTTACTTTTATGTTGAAAAAAGAAAAAAAGTTTGATTAATTAAACATGTTATTTTATTGCTAATGTCTCAAGGTGTAGGGAGTTAGGCCTATTTTTGGTCGCTGTTTGGGTGAGTTTCTAATTTCTTATTTATGTATACATACTTTTTTTATAAATTATTGGTGCTTTGTTATAGTTGATATTTTCTGGCAGTTTGTTGGTTTGGAAGTTTTTTTTTTTTTTTCTCCTAGGTAGTCTATGTAAAAAGATCAAAGCTACAGTGTGTGCAACTACTTATTTTTTTAATTTATATTTTTTAGTTAAGTAAAAGGTAATCTTTATGTTAAATATAATATATATGACTTCCTTGATGATGTATTTGTAAAGATGTACATTTTCTTTTTTAATAACTTGTTCTGAGAATTCGGCAGAGTTTCCCCCTCTTGCAATGTTTGTATTTTTTGGAGTATTGTTTCTTCAAATAAATTGTGTGATTTTTTGGTTAAATTTGTTTATACTGTTATTTTTTGGTTGGTTTAGTATAGTTTGATTTTTTTTTATCAGTTGAGTCCTTTTTTGGTAAATGCTAACTTATGTTTTCTTTTTGCATTGTAATATATTTTCTTTCATTTACATATATTATATATATATATATATATATATATATATATATATATATATATATATATATATATATTTCACTCACAAGAGCAAACTTCGCAAGGGGGGCACCGACTCCGCAGAGCAGCCTCTGCTCCAAGGATGAAGTATCCAGTTCAATATTGAATAGCACAAAATGCTGAGGCACTTCAGTTCAAAACCATCCAAACATTTATTCACAGTATAAAAAGAAGCTCCAACAAAGTCCTCCTCATGCATTTAGGCTGGAATGCCTTAATCATAGGAGAGTAGCTCAGGTGTCCACAAAGTCAGTTCTTTTAACTCGTGACCCATGTGACTTGATAATCATCAACTACGTTTCCCATAGTGCACCAGTATGTTACATCCTTTTCACTGCAGTACTTAATCTTAATCATGCTGGCATATTGTAAAAGATACCACAGTCACAGTCCATGTTCTTAATAGGGCACTCATTTGTAGAGCTTTTGTTCTTCATATAATCATTCAACAACTGCCAGGAAGTTTTAGAGCTGCTGGAAGAGAGGTAAAATACATCGGCTCACAACCCCTTGCTCACTTCCGTATTTCAATGTCTAGGTTAAATGCCATGTAGAAAGGAAGCAAGCAGGTCATGCCCCCACAAATTCATTTACACACAAGAGTAAACTTCGCAAGGGGGCCACCGACCCTTTAGGGCAGCCTCAGCTCCAAGGGCAAAGTATCCAGCTCAGCAATGAATAGCACAAAATGCTGAGGCTCATCAGTTAAAAACCATCCAAGTATTTATTCACAGTGAAAAAAGCAGCTCCAACAAAGACCTCATGATTTATCTTTGACGCTATGCGAGCGTGATTAAGATTGAGTACTGCAGTGAAAAGGATGGAACATAATGGTGCACTATAGGAAATGTTGTTGATGATTATCAAGTCACATGGGTCACAAGTTAAAAACACTGGCTTTGTAAACACCTGAAAATACTCTCCTGTGATTAAGGCATTCCAGCTAAAATGCATCAGAAGGACTTTGTTGGAGCTGCTTTTAACACTGTGAATACATGCTTGAATGGGTTTGAACTGAAATGCCTCAGTATTTTGTGCTATTCATGTAGAACTGGATACTTCGCCCTTGGAGCTGAGGCTGCCCTGCAGGGTCGGTAGCCTCCTTCGGAAGTTTGCTCTTTTGTCTGAATTAATTTGTGGGGACATAACCCACTTGCTTCCTTTCTACATGGCACTTAAACAAGACATTGAAATATGGAGGTGAACAAGGGATTGTAAGGAGATGTATTTTACCTCTCTTCCAGCAGTTCTAAAACTTCCTGTCAGTTGTTGATTGATTATATTAAGAACAACAGCTCTACAAATGAGTGCCCTATTAAGAATATGGACTGCAACCGTGGTATGTTTTATGCTATGCCAGCATGATTAAGATTGAGTACTGCAGTGAAAAGGATATCACATTATGGTGCACTTTGGGAAACCAGGTGATGAGTATCAGGTCACATGGGTCACGAGTTAAAAGCACTGGCTTTGTGGACACCTGAATCTACTCTCCTAAGATTAAGGCATTCCATCCAAAACACGTCAGGAGGTCTTTGTTGGAGCTGCTATTTACAATGTGAATAAATGCTTGGATGGTTTTGAACTGAAGTGCCTCGGCATTTTGTTCTCTTCAATATATATATATATATATATATATATATATATATATATATATATATATATATATATATATATATATACATGTACATGTTTATATTTATATGTTTACATGTTTTCAGTTAATATTAATGGTTTTGGGGGGTCATTAGGAGTTTGGTGGATGGAAACATCTATCCGCCAAACTCCCAATGAGGATACTGCAGCGGTGCTGGCAGTCTCCCCACCGGCCCCATTACAACTTTCCCACTGGGCTGGGGTATCCACCGGTCAGCCCAGTGAGAAAGGTGTGGCAGCATTGTTCCTGCCTCATAATTGAGCCGGTGACAATGCTGCCACATGCAGGGTGCACCAGCACCCTTGATATGCAGAGTATCAGCACAGCAGACAGTACATATTTCAGGGGTGCTGGGCAGGGGGCCCATGGGCATGGGCAGTGAAGAGGCCCCCTGTGGCCCTCTGCACTTGTTCTTGGTCAGCCTTTTTATGGTGATGAAATCGCCATGAAAAGGCTGGCGGAAAACAAGGTTGTAATCAGCAAGGCGACGCTGAGTTCAGCGCTGCCCTGACTGATTACAAACAGGATTGCCGTTAGCCCATCAGGATCTCGGATCCTGGTGGGGACAGTAGTAGGTTGGTGAGTCTGTACCACAACCTTGTAATGTGGCGGTCGGACCGCCACAGCTGCGGTGGTCCGGTGACCATCACAAGTTTGGCGGTCTTGTGACCGCCAGACTTGTAATCAGTCCCTTGGTGTTTTATTGTGTTTATTTTAGGTGTACAAATTTTTGGGGGTGAATGTTTAACTTTTGGTTGATATAATATATTTGTATTTAATTTGTTATATTTATTATATGTTTAGGGTTTAGCAGTGTTGTGCATGCTTACACATCATTGGGGGCTTGCCATGGCCAGAAGGTACATGTCTCAACTCACACACACACCCACAAACATACAATACAGACTCGCACTCAGTCACTATACACCTCCTTTGGGCAGTACACTAACACTGCACCTCAACACTATACAAAAACACATGTCCACACATCTCAGGGACAGCACTTTTCTAGAGACTGTCCACACAAACAACACACATTTGAATCGAAGTGGCATGGAGCACAAATAACACCACCATGAATAAAATTCTGCAATTGACACACACATCACATCATAATGGAAGCACACTAGCAGGCACAAAATATATAGAGACAAATATATAAAGAAAACATGACAAACATACCTGCACAAATGGGGTGTGGGGCATCTGGGACACCCAGGGAAGGGGACTGCAATGGGACATACATCACCTCAAACAGGCTCCTCCAAAAACATGTGCATAGGAAATGGCCCTACATGGGTCCCAGGGACAAACAAAACTAAACCCAAATGTCATGCACTTCTGCACAATGGAGAAGGGCAAATCATCAAAGCACATTCAGCTCTAACTGCATGGGACATACCCCTACAAGAACTAGCTGCAAGGATCACACACCTAAATCGACACATGTGCAGACAAATTTAAACACAGCAAACCCATCTGAACACACTCCATGTCTGCACAGACAAAACTCAAGCTGACACACATCAGATACATACAGAAGCTATATCAGTGGGACAGGTCGAACACCATACATGCCCACATTGTACAACACAAAAAGATATACTTACCATACCAAATACTACACAATGCCATGACACTAACATTGCATTTACACACACATACTGATACACACAACATATACCATTCTCTTGGGGGACAGCAGGACTGCCAAAAAACTCACATACTGCAAACAGCAGCACACAGAGCAGCAAGCATTCTCAAAACACACACAACTGGAGGCACGCTACCAAAGTCATTCATGAACAACTTCAAGCCAGAAAATGAATTGCAGGACAAAGGTGTACCCCAAAAAAACAACTACTGTTTGGGTTTGTTCAGAACAAATGAATTTGAATAAATGCAATTGGCCAGTCCATTTCATGGTCCATAATAGCACAGTATTGTGCAAACAACACTTGACTCCTAACTACCAGGGAACCTCCACAGGAAGGGGCATCAAGAGGGCAGGCAGGCACCTCAGGGATTATCCAGTGGTGGAGGGGAGTGGGAGATTGGATTTGGGAGGGGGGGTTGGTCTTGTGAGGGATGGATTCTAGGGATGGGTGGGATTCTTCTAGGGAGGAGTGGGCTTCTTCTTGGTGGGGGTGGGGTATGGGTGCTTGTAGAGGGGGACGGGAGGAGGCCTTGAAGGTAGAAGGGATGACTTTAGATCTGGATGGGGTCCTTCTGGGTGTGGTACGGGGAGAACAGGGGTAAGGTCAAGCTCACAGAGGAACAGTTTTTTGGACAAGTAGGGATGTTCATCAGAAGGTGGTCAGGACTTGGAGATTGAGGGAGTGGTTTTCTGATGTGTGGGTGTGGATGTCATAGGTGCATATTTACGGGATATATGTTTGTTTGTGGTGGGTGCCTGTTGGGTGGGTGAGTGAGGTTGTTTATGTGGCTTGGGCTCAGGGGGTGGAGGTGCTGGGGACGCTGAGGTGGGTGTCTGTTGGGGTGGTAACTGCAGGTATGGTGGATGTGGTGGATGTCTGTGTGTCTGTACCTGTGGTGTTTGTCGGTGTGGTACTTGTGGTGGATATCTTTGGGTCTGCTGGGGTGGTGTCTTTGGGTAGGATGGATGTGATGGCTGTGTCAGCACTGTTGTGGTAGTGTGTGTAGGTATGCTTGATGTTGTGTGTGTGATCTTTGAGTGGTGTTGGGGTCAGGGAAATTTGTGACTGTTGTCGCATCTGTAGGTGGATGTTGTTTGTGTGCATACCTGTATGTCTTGTGGTGCTTGTGTTTCTATCTGCTCCATTTGTCGGTTGAGGTGGATGTCTGCGGATCTCTTTGTGTGCTTTGGGTGGGCTGGGTAAGGGAGGATTTGGACTGGGAAAAGGGAGCTGGAGGGGGGACAGAAGGTGGGGATGACTGCCTGCCATCAGTGTGGAGGCCAGAGCCTGAAAAGATCTCTGTAGGCCAGCCATTGCACCATGAATGCCTTCCAGGAATGCATTTCATTATTGCAGTTGGGTAGTCCCTGGATGGCATTCACAATGGCTGACTGACCCACAGAGATACTTCTCAGGGGGTCAATAACCTCCTCATTGACTGCAGCAGGGATAACAGGGGGGGAAGTGCCCGCGGCAAAAGAGATTCCCACCCTCTTGGGTGAGGGGGCATGGCCAACCTGGTGGGGCCCAACAGACAGGGCAGTGATAGAACAGGGGTTTGCAGACAACAATGGTGCTGAAGATTCCCTGATGGGTCCATCACTACTATGAAGTGGCCACTGGAGGAGGAATCCAAGGATGAAGATGAAGCAGATCTGGCACTCCCCTCACCCTCCAGGCCCCTGGGTCACTCCTTGTATGTTGTTTCCTGACCTGATGTCCCACGGCCAGATGCATCCCCACTTCGCTCGCCCCCATTTCCTCCGCTTGCCTATGCTGCAAGGTGAAAGAAGAATATGGTCAGCACATGTCCATGATAACACCTGAACCACAACTCAGATTGACTCACAATACCGTCATTTCTAATAGGCATCAGAAAACCTACTCATCTAAGTGGTGCATAGATGTGCCATGACATATGCATGCATGTCATCTGGATTTACTACAGTGGCCCACAGTAAAATCAGGACCTCAGACAATTGCATGGGTGAAGTCTTGGAACCACACTAACCATACCACAACTAGAATTCCTCTTCATCCTCAAAGTTGTTCCACATGCAGCAGACCTCAGTCAACTAATGGCAAACAAAAGTATTGCATTGTAAATTCTATTCCAACATATCCCACACATCTATTTGGCACATACACAATGAATCAACAATTAGAAATGATGCACTGAAATCCTGCTTTGTAGATCTCAAAAGTTCAATATCCTGGTAGGTGACATGGAAATAACCATGTCACACAGGAAATATTTCAACAAGGTACACTTCACCAAGTGACATTTGCCATAATAGATTTAAGGAGGTAGTATTGATGTAACTCAGATAGGCCTCACATGTGGCATTGAAAGGAACACTGTTGACGTCAGGTTCAATATGTCAGGGAGAAATGTCCCCAGAATAAACATAACAATGAATTAGCAAAACCCAGGAAAGTCACACTAATGTCTGACACCCATTACAATGACATCCTCTGTGTGTTTCTGTAGTAGACATGTGCCATTTGAATGTTGAGAGACACAGAACTTTAAAAGGATATTAGAAGGCCCTCAACCTGTTACTCAATGAGCACCAACACCACTAACCACATCTGGGGCATGCCAATCCTGTTGTCTGGGTGTGGATGAATGCCTGTACCCAAACACATGTGATGTCAATATCACTGCAACTCACTCCATGATGCATGCCAACCATCAGGGCCCAATCCTCAATCATTACACATGTGCAGTGCACTTTTCCACATCATTCCACATCAAAGGCTTAGATAAACACAAGGAGGTTCCACCCTCGGGGCCTACCTGTCATCTCCTTCATAGGTACTGCAGTTCTACATGCAAAAGACATACTATGATGCATGAATGTATATGTCAAACAATGAACAATGGTGATACACTGCTGTCTGTGGCACAACATGAAACAGATGCCCATTGTAGATTTGCTATGTAGGCACAAGGAATGTTGGCAACAGTGATGACACATCAATCATGTCAATAGACATTCCCCACTTACCAAGGGAAAGTAGTTTGCTACAGCTTCAAGCAAATAGCTGTGTACACAATGTCATATGTATGATGGACACCTACACATCACCGACTGCAGTGAGGCACCAGCACTCCTCATACACTGAAGATAACTAGCTCCTGGTGGCAGATGTCTGCCTACACATATTCCCAGAAACATGGAAGAGTGCAGTGATACACAACCTACTTACCTTTGGCCTGTAACGTTTAGGAAGAGTGATCTGTTGGATAGAAATTACAACAATCTGTAAATGAATAAGCACTGGACAAAGCCATTTGTGGTCCCTGCTGAGCAAACGGTAGGAGAATTCCCACCCAATTTTGTCCAAGGTCCAAAAGGCAGGGCACACCAGTTTGAAACACATGACATGTCAACACAAACAATCTTCCATCTACTGTGTGACACATGGCTCATCCCTCATTGTCAGTGGGGGCTGTCAGTACCTCACTCAATCACCTGGCAATGGGACAGGGAGGGATTTGCAGTGTACTCACCCCGTGTGGTTGCTGTGGTGCCCTCAAATGTACATCCAGCTCCGGGTAGGCCACTGCAAGAATGCGGGCCATTAGGGGGGTCATGGTCCAACAGGTACATGTTGGAGGACAGCCCCAACTGGGCCTCCGCGCTCTTTCGGGCCTGGCATCTCAGGTCTTCCCAACTCTTGCGACAGTGGGTGTTCTGCCGGCTGTGGGACCCCAGGGTCCAAACCTTCTAGGTGGTGGTTCTCCACATTCCTTTCTTCTGATGGGCGTTGACCTGCATGGATGCAAAAGATAAGACGAGAAATGATGTCAACAAGTCCCATCCAAAATGGCGGAGTCATATAAATCTCAGTATACCAATAAGAGAACATCCTGTGTTGCCCATTCTGCTCAAGGTGTGGCACATAGCAGTCATTGAATACAGGGAGATGACTACAAATACTTCCCAATATACATCCCTACCCAACAACCAGCTCAGGCCCTGCACTGACTAGGTAGTACAACTGACATCTTGTGGAACATGATCTAGCAATCTGACAGAGAGGAGAAACCCACCTATGTGGCTTCTGGAAGGTAAACTCCTCAGCCATTAATGCATCAAAACACTCACAATCTGTGAGAATGATCCTCTGCATACAGTCCCTAAGGAAACTGTGATGGTACAAACTCTAGCATCACACATGGGTAACAATGAAGGGATTGGCATGGTGGCACAGAAAGAGTCTAGCCTGTCCATGTGTGGACATGTGCAAATACAGATGCAGACTCATGTCACTTCAGGGGGTGGGGGTCAGTGTGTCTCATCATCAAAACAAAACAAACTTTTAGATATATGTGTCTATATTACATAGATTACGTTCAGAACAACATAGGCATTCATTGTACATTTTCTGCAATGTGGCCAGACAACTGAGTCACATATCATGGGTTATCAACAAACAACACACGGTTTGCAATTATACAATGTCAGAAATGCAATGAACTTGTACAGGACACATGTGACCTGTCTGCAGGTGACAACAGGGTTGTGGCTCAAGGGACCTGTCAAAGCTGTGAAACACAAATTGACAAAGATGCCAAGTGCATATCAGTCACAGATCATCAGCTTTCCCCTAATAATATCTACATCCTCATCAAAGGACAGTGCATCAATATGCTGAATATCAGCACTAAGGCAAGATCTCGCCTCATAACATGATGTGCTGGGATACAGGGAGTAGGCACAGTGCCACAGTTGGGAATCAACACCAGCCCAGACTTGGACAAATACAGTGAGATACATTTGACAGGCCCTGGTCTCTGCAGGCTGAGCAGACAGACCTACATAAAACTCCATTCCCAACACTAACATGCACAACAGTACATCATGTAGCCAATAGCCAATTGGCATGTGATGCTTTGGTGCCAAACGGAGGGACAGAGTAAGTCAGGATATGCCTTCCGAACAACAGTTTAGCAACAGCAGATGTGGTTTGAAATGTCTTGGGCACCTTACACATGGCTCACATTACACACAGCTGACACACACAACATGCATACACAGCTCATGCTGTAATGCAAATACAAGTGCTCTCACATTGATAACATCCATGAGGTAAGAGATGTCTAGGGATGGCTGTTATGTTACCTCATCTAGTTGTGTACATTCGTTACAAGGTGGATCAGGGGACACTCAATACACACACACCACAATGTATCAGACCTCAACACCTGGCACTGAACACAACATACATGCACATTGACTCTCCCACTGATGCGCACTGACTTCAGCTACAGGGCTTTGAGCTCACATTCTGCCACACATGGTCACACTTTAGCCTGTGAGGAGGAAATATATCTCAATGTATAGAGGAAACTGTGCATATGTAGCACTTACCTGCTCTTCTGGTGATGTCTGTACAGGAGTAGGTCCTCAGACACCAAGATTGCCAGGGGGCTGGGGCCCATCACCTTCTGGACGTGGCATGATTGCTCCCAGAGGTGGTACACATCAACTCAGGTAGTGGAGGTCTTGATGGTAGCAGTGTAAGGAGCCAATTGAGGGATTGTGCAGAACATGGCGGTGACATCCACCACATATGCGTCCGTTACCATTGGCGGACACAGCCATTGGCCTACGACCACCACTGGCATCAATGTTAGACTATGTCTGTGTCTGCCACGGTTGCAACCGCCATGACGACTTCTGCCCGTAGTCACAGGCGGTTCCTAATGTCCTGTGGAGTAGGTCAGGCATCAGCCATTTTAGAGAGGCCTGAAATGTGTTAACTGGTTCCAACACATGCGTCACACCTACAAAATAGTTGGCTTTTGCATCAACAGCTTGTCCTATCCTGTCATGTAACTCCTACTACTCAGACACCATTGTCGTTCATTGGTAGGCATATATGATGATTTGCATTGGGGCACAGCCCACCACCCCCCAAAAAAGGTCACTTTAATGCTAGGGACATCAAGTCACACACCGAAAGGCATTTTTTGTTGCACAGTTGGTGATGAACAGTTACATGATGTGGACACATGTATGGCACAGCAAGGGGGTGACATGTGACTGCTGTGTGATTATCAGTTGTGATGGGTACTATGTATCATCTCAAAACCTCAATACATGCCTTGTCACATTTTAACATTGACATGCATCCTGTATGTGGCAAGGGACACATTAAACCATGGCAATACTCATTTCTTGTCCTACCTAGGAACCCAGGGAGGGTAAGGATCAGACAACCTTCTGTCTATCATCCACTGACAGAACTTAACACCATGGAAGAACACAACATCATTCTGATCTACCATTTGAATTGGCTAACAATTGTGGACCTATGTTGTCAGTTGGAGCTAGATCTGATGCCTGCGATCCGTCATCCAAATAGCATACCACCTGTTGCACAAGTTAGGGTCATTTTGCAATTCCTGGCCCCAAGGTCCTTCCAAAACACAATGGCCATATCTGCTAGGATGACCCAGCCTATATTCATTCTGGTTTTGAAGGATGTACTCTTAGCAATGTTGAAAAACCTGGACAGCTATATCCGCTTTCCTCAATTTGAGGATTCAACCCCTGTGAAGGCTCACTTCAATGGTGGGAGCCATTAATGGTACACATGTTGCCTTGGTCCCACCGCATGGCAATGAACAAGTGTACTGCAACAGAAAGAGCTACCATTCCATCATTATCCAAGTGGTTTGTTTGGGGGGGTCTCTACATTTCACAAGTCTGTGTGCATTTTCAAGGTTCAGTCCATTATGCCTTCATTATGTGGAACAACGCAATCCCCCAACTGATGTCACAACTGTACCCAGAGAGGGACTGACTGGTTGGTGAGTCAAATTTGTCCTGGTTGTGTGTGTGCAATGTTTGCTGCAACAAATCAAATGAGAGGGACTCATAGTTGAACATATGTTCCAATCCATAACAGGGGACTCTGCATACCCAAACCGTCTGTGGTTGTTGATGCTGTTGAGGAATCCAAGTACGCAAGGGGCACTCCACTTCAATGGTGCCCATGGAAGAACACAGCGTGTCATGGAGTGCTATTTTGGGCTTCTTAAGGCAAGATTTAGGTGTCTGGACAAGGCAGGTGGAGCCCTCCTCTATTCACCCGAAAAAGTGTGTAACATCATTGTGGCCTGCTGCTTGCTCTACAACATTGCCCTGCAGAGGAATAGCTCATACATCCCAGATGAGGGGGAGCCAGCAGTGCCACCCAGTGACAATCCTGAAATGCCAAGTAAGGATGACAATGATGAGGAGGAAAGTGAAGATTTGCGGGCAGATCTCATCAATCACTACTTTACCTGAGCGTAAGTAAGTATTGTTAAGTTGACTGTATGAAACTGTAATTGTCAGCATGTGTGGACTAGGGTGTTTGTTCTACAGATTGTGTATGTTATGCTTTGCAGTACACATCCAAGCTTTGGTTGCTAAGTCTGACTTGAAAATGTCATGACCTTGATTAGCTTTTGTCAGTCTCACTGCAAATTACATATCTACTGATGTTTGATATGAGCTTACGGTCTTTGGTATAAATTCCCAACCTAAACTCCTTGTATTGTTTACTATCCAGGTACCTTCATCATGACATCCTCATCAGGGCATTTCAGAGTTGTGATATTGGATGGTATCTGATGCTGTTCTAACATAGGAAGAGGACATTGAATGATCCAGGTAATTTTGATCAGGGATTTAGAGTGTATGGATCTTGTGCTAAGGCAGCTTGGACTGTGTGTGGATCGAAATCTGACATTCAGGATACACTGGTTTGATGTGGTGTGTTGGTCCAGTTGTCACATGTGTGTGATCACATGGCCTTGATATATGTTCTAATCAAGTTCAATCCATGCATTCTCCATTCACATTGTGTTGACAATGATTCTGTATGACCTGTTTGTAGCTGTAGATGTGTTTCATCATTGCAGGCCAGAGTGCCTCTGCCACAACACGAACATTGGGGGTCATTACGACCCTGGCGGAAGGCGAAGAACCGGCGGTAAGACCGCCATGGTCATCCGCCGGTTCTCTGTTCCGCCCGCCAGGGCGGAGACGACCGCCGGGCTGGAGACCTGGGTATCCAGCCCGGCGGCCGTCACTATACCGCCGGCGGTATTTTGACCCGGCTTACCACCGCAGATTTCCTGCGGTTTGAACCGCCATGAAATCCTTGGCGGTAAGCACTATCAGTGCCAGGGAACTCCTTCCCTGGCACTGATAGGGGTCTAACACCCACCCACCCCCACCCCGACTCCCTCTCCTACACCCCCCACCACCCTTGAGACCCCCCAAAGGTGGCAGGGCCCCCCTCCCCACCCCGACCCCCAACATCACATCACTCATACACACATGACACGCACGCAGGCACCATCAACACACTCATTCGCACACACAGCAACATACATGCCTACATACACACACAGAGGCAGACACACACACCCACATTCAAACATTCATGCACACATCCATACTGACATACCCACAGACATGCGCCCACTCATTCCGATACACACAACACCCCCGCAAGCATACACGCACTCACACCCCCTTCACATACACACACGCACACCCCCATGCACACACACAACACCCCCCCCTCCCCTCACGGACGATGGACTTACCTTGTCCGACGATCCTCCGGGAGGGGACGGGAGCCATGGGGGCAGCTCTGCCGACACCACACCGCCAACAGAACACCACCACGGCGAATCACAGGACGTGATCCGCTGGGCGGTGTTCTGTTGGCGTGGCGGTGGAGGTGGAGCAACCTCCACTTTCCCGCCTCCCGCCAGTATAGCTGTTGGCGGCTCTCTGTCCGAAAAAGGACGGAGAGCTGCCTATGGTCATAATAGGCCGAGCGGAAAACCGCCACCATTGGCGGTCTTCCGCACAGCGGTCCCTCGGCGGTCTTTCAAAAAGTCCGCCGAGGTCAAAATGACCCCCTAAATGTTTAAGAAACTACTAATATGATTTCATACACCATGACTGATCCTGTTTCTTTCCTTTCTGTAGCACCAGTGTATGTTTGAATGTGGGTGTGCGTGTCTGACTGTGTGTGTGGATGTAGGCATGTATGTCGGCGTGTGTGCGTGTAAGTGTGTAGGTGGTGCCTGCGTGCGTGTCGTGTGGGTATGGGTGATGTGATGTTGGGGGTCGGGGTGGGGAGGGGGGCCCTGCCACCGTTTGGGGGTGGCAGGGGTGGTGGGGGGGTAGGGGAGGGAGTCGGGGTGGGGGTCAGGGGTGGTGGAGACCCCTATCAGTGCCAGGGAAGAAATTCCCTGGCACTGATAGTGCTTACCGCCATGGATTTCATGGCAGTTCAAACCGCTGGAAATCCACTGCGGTAAGCCGGGTCCGAATATCGCCGGCGGTATAGTGACGCCCGCCGGGCTGGAGACCCAGGTCTCCAGCCCAGCGGTCGTCTCCGCCCTGGCGGGCGAAATGGAGAACCGGCGGATGACCATGGCGGTAACCGCCATGGTCATAATTCCACAAAGTAAGACCGCCAACCTGTTGGTGGTCTTACCGCAGGTTCTCCGCCTTCCGCCAGGGTTGTAATGACCCCCTTAGAGCCCAAAGTCCAGTGTCCTACTACCATGGAAGATGGAACGTGGTTGGAGAACAGTCAACAGAGTGAAAAATTGCCACTCAAAGGAATGAGATTAGGAACAGGTCACTTGCTGGTAGTGGTTGGTGTCTTGCCACCTGCACCTCCTGGAGTCTTGGGAGGATATCCCTGCTTGAATGGAGGTTCTGCAGCTACAGAGGCAGGGGTGTCTGAGGTGGGTGCTTCCCCTGGCAGGGCCTCCTTACCAGTGGCTGCCTCAATGTAGAAAGGCCTGGTGCTTCTGGGCCAAAGGAAGGGTTATGATGTTGCTCACGGTCCCTGATCAGGGTACTGCTAATCTCCCTGATCACCCCTGATAGAGAGACCAGGATAGTGTTTGTGGCCACCCACTTTTCCAATGACTCTCGATGGAAGTCTCTCTGCAGCTGCTTGATTTCCCTGAGTTCGATAGGTACCGGGCCCATCACGCCTTGTGATTGCTGATTGCTCCCAAGACTTGGCTGAAGGTATCCGGGCCAGGACCATCCCCAGTGGCGTCATAGTGCTGACCCACAACATCCCTCCCATGCATCCTACTCCCACGTGCCTTCGCCCTTGGCCCAGCTTGTCCCCTACCACTAGTTCCAGGGGCATCATTGTTGGGGGGGTGTTGCTGTGACTCAGGATCCTGGACTGGGGGCCACAAGATGGCAGTCACTGTCCTTGAGACACAGGGTGGGGGTGGCGAATGGCTGCCTGAGATGTATATGCATATGGGCTAGGAGGAGTCACTGTGGTCACGGTGATGCTCACTGGTGTCATCTAACCAGGTTGTCCTGATGGGCCAGAACCATCCTTAATGTCCAGACATCTAGGAGTGTTGTTGTCACTGATGACTTCATCAATGGAGTAGTGGCTGTCTCTTCAGTGCTCTTGGTGTTCCCAGTGGCATCTGAGCCTGTTGCTGTGAGAATACAATGTTACAGGTTTTATTGTGACATCTGCCTCCAATAGTTTACATTGACAGTTAGCCAAGGCTGTGTACATATTGGATTGACAGGTTTTCCTTATGTAACTGGTACACATGCTATCAATTGTATAAACCTGACATTTCTGAGACATATAAATTACAATTCATTGAACTAGCTGCAGAATATATGAGCTCACTAACACTTGGGAGGATGATCATAGACTTACTTCTTGCCAGCAGTGCAGGTAAACCAGTGGCTGGGCAGGATGTGGCTTTGATTCTTTTAAGTCCTAGTTGACTGTTATGCAGGCAGACCCTGGGCATTGTTGTATTTGTGATTATAGGCATCATGTGGTCAGTGCATTGTGAATGTGTCTGCTGCCAATACCATTCAGGTGAAGCATCTTGAAGCCTTTAGTTCATGTTTTTTTTTTGTTGCGCACAGTTTGATCTCTCCTTCTTATCCACAGTAATTTCATCTTGGCTTTGCTGCTCAACATGGATCTAAGTCTTTAGCCAAATCACAGAGTGTACCATGATCTGTCCCTTGGTCCCTCCCAGGTGACTAAAGTTCATTTGTGAGTTCACATACAGATGCATTGTGACATATGTACAGTGTGGTGATTGGAGTTACAGGGACTGCCACCCCCCCTGGAATTTACAGTCATGTTACTCCAAGTACTACAAAGCATGTATACGTTATCTACCTAGGAATGTACACTACCATTGCGAGTTCACAGGCAGGGATATTGGGATAGATGCACACTGGGCTTGTGTTTGAAATTTCTGAGACAGAGCCTCCTGGGCTTAGCAGTCATGTGACTCTCTGTATTTTATTCAGTTGTTATATATCATCCCGTTTCAGATGAGTGCACTTCATATGTAGATTCCCAAAGAAGGGTATTTTGGCAAGGGTACACTAGACTGGTGTTTGGCGTGACAGTAAGAGAGCCTCCTGTGAGTTGCAGGCATGTGACTCTCTGTATTGCACACACTATACTGATGGCTTCCTCCCAGGTGAGTACACTTAAGTGATGATTTGGAACACAGGCATATTTTGGGGGACGGAGGACACAGTTTTGGAGTCTTGATTTGGGGGAGCAGTGCCTGCTGTGAATTGCAGTCCTGTCACTCTCACTGCTTCACAACACCTGACAGCTGCCAACTCCCCAGTGAGTACACAACATATGAGCTTTGAACTACTGGTGTTTGTAGTGACAGTAGTAGTGCCTCTTGGCCTTAGCAGTCCTGTCAGTGCTTGTACTACCCATACACTATACAGATATTAACCTCTCAGGTGAGTACACATCAATGGTAAGGTTGGTACCCTTCACTAGGGATTTGCCACAAAAGGTAGTTTTGAGTATGATACACTGTTCTGCTGTTTTTAATTATAGAACAGTGCCTGCTGGAAATTGTAGTGCTGTCAATCCCTGTACTACACACAATGTACACCACAATTGTTCCCCCAAGTGAGCCTAGTTCACATGTGAGATGCCAGACAGTGGGCTATTGACAGGTGGATATTGGGTTGGTGAGTGGGGTGACAGTGAAGGTGACCAGAGGTGATCAGTGAGCATGCATGACAATACATTTGTGTGAGATATGTTTGTGTTGTGACTTATCAGACTCCACTCCCCCAGGTATTCCTGTCAAGCTCTCAGGATGCAGGATGGCCAAGACCTTCTCTTCTCAGGATGTGAGTTGTGAGTGAGTGAGGAGGTGGGGGACTACCACCAGCCTTTTGGACCTGCAGCTGGTGCCTGAATGCCTTGGAACGCACCTTCCCCATAAGGTTGTTCCACCTCTTCCTGATGGTGTCCCTTGTGCATCAAGTGGGGCCTACAGAATTCACTCTGTCAATTATCCTTTGCCACATTTCCATTTTCCTGGTAATAGTAGTGGGCTTGACTTGGGCTCCAAATAAATGTGGCTCTACTCTTATGATTTCATTCACCATGACTCTTACCTCGTCATCAGTGAAACGGGAATTTTTCTGGGGTGACATGGTGGTGCTAAGGGAAAGATTTAAATTAACAGGTGATGGTGAATTTGTGAAGTTGGGAAGTGCAAATGGATTTGCCTGTAAAAATAATGTGTGAAGGGTTTGTATGTAATGTGAGAAAAATTGTAGGGGTGCCTATTATAATTCTTTTTTTTCTCTATTGTGCGCTCTGGTTTCAGTGTGTTGCGTTATAGATGCAAAGGATTATGGTATGTGAAGGGGTCTGTTTTTTGTGTGTTTTGCAGGTGTGTTGAGTGTGGCAATGTATGTCAGCTCAGTTGTTTCCAAATCCATCCAATGTGGTGTTGTGTATTACTTTGGTGACCACAAACTGCCGTCGCTCAGACCACCATTGGAAGACCGCCATGGCTGAACCACCACTGCAACTGTTGACTTGTAATACAGTCAGGGGTTGGTTCATGTGATGTCGGTGCTGGTGGTCAGCCTACCTATTTCACGCCCTCCACAGAACTGGCAGTCTTGAGTTTTTGCCTGACTTTTGTCGGTCCAGCCTGTGTAACTCATAATACAGCGGTCTGTGTGACCACCAACATGGCGGTCTTTTGGCGTCTGCCACTATGGCAGTCTGGCGGTCCAACCGCCAAACTCGTAATGAGGGCCTAAATTAGATATTGATTGATGTGTTGCAATGATTTAGCAACTGTTGCATCTTCCCCAACCTGGGAACCTACCAATGACTATGCCATGCATGGAGCTGGACATTACATGTCTTCATTCATCTGCTTGTAACCACAAACTAAAAATTCCAAACCTGCATTCAATTCACTATGCTCTAACACTTAGGTCACAGTTCTACGGAGTCCATCAGGAGCCAAAAGGGTTCTGTCATTAATAACTCACATAATGATACATCTCCCACTCTGTTAAATGAATGTTTTTTTTTTTTTTTAAACACATTTATACACAATCAGAGGGCCTCACTATGAGTTTAATGGTCCATGGATCGCCATGGCGGCGTTGTTGGTCCAACCACCATTGGGTTGGCGGTCAGACCGCCATGTTATGAGTCATGCTGGCCTATGGAGTAAAGACCGCTGTGCTCCTGACAGCACCACCAGGCACCACAGACTGCTGCAGTCACAAGGCTGCACAAGCAGGCCAACAGAGCTTGTGTTTCTGCTGGACACATTATGAGGTTAAACACCGCCAAATGTGACTGCAGCGGTCCATCCACCACATCTCAGCAGGGACAAAAAGGCAGCATAAAGGGAGGCACTCACCTTCAGGCAGTCTCACAGATCTGGTGCTGCCATGGAGCCCATCACATACATCCTGCCACTGCTGCTGATCATCGATGGAGCACAAAATCCACGCAACCATGGGCGCAATCGGCCGTAAGTACACTCACCTACCTGTGTCATTAACCTTAACAATATATTGTTGCGTTATCAGCCACATGATATGGGGGTCACACTACAGGCACCAAGTACACTTGTCATTGTGTACTGCGTTGGAATCAGACACAAAAAAGGACACATTCACAGTCACAATACACCCCCTTTGGAGAGGTCACTCACACTGCTCCGCAACACTACACAAAATCAAATGTCTGCTCATCTCAAGCACAAGGACAGTAAAGTGTACATAATATTGTCTCACACAACACCAACAACACACAAACATCACATCTACAAATACAACTCACACACTCACATTGCCCAAATGCCATGGACTGTTGTCACATTCAACACATATAGGTGTGGGTGTGGCAAGGAACACAAACGCCACTATCATCAAACGGCCCTGCAATGGACACACACATCACCCACATTGCAATGGGATGCACAATAGACAGAGAGACACATATCCTAAGCTCACCATGCAAATAATACCTGCACAATAGGGATAAGGGCATCTGGAACACTTAGGGAATGAGGCTGCATTGGGACACATAGCACAATTGACAGATAGACACATATACAAAGCTCATTATGCTACAAATACCTGCAAAATAGGGACAGAGGTATCAGCAGCAATCAGAGAAGGAGGCTCCACTAGGACACATATCACTTTGTACATGCCCTTTAAACAACTTTTACACAGGAACTGGCCTTACATGTATCTCAGGGACAAACAATACTAGACCCAAATGGCATGCCTATCTGCACAATGTGGAGTGCAAGTCAACAATGCACATACAACTCCAACTGCATGGGACATACCTCTACGTGAAGTAGCTGCAAGGTACACACAGCTAAATGGACACATGCACAGTCAAATCCAAACAAAGGTGGTACAATTGTGCACACTCCATGTCTGCATACACAAAACTCAAACTGCCACACATTAGATGAATCCATAATCCAAATCAAGGGGACAAGTCTAACACATGTTCACATTGGGCAATACAAGATGATGAAATACTTACCGTAGCAAGCATTAACAATGCTATGCACCACCAGTTACACCCACAAGTCCATACAGTCAACATATACCCTTGTCTTATGGGACACCAGCACTGCCCACAAAGTCCAATACTGCAAACAACAGCAAATGGATCAGCAAGCAGGCTGAAGCACACACAACTGTAGTCAGCAAAAAGGTAGAAAATGAATTGCAGGACAAATGTATACCCCCCCAAAAAAAAAAAACTGTTTAGGTTTATTAACTTGAAATGTTCTCAAGTTCAAGGTCTTTGGCCAGTCCACTTGTCCCTGCATAGGCACAATATAGTGCCATCACTTGGTTCCTAACTGCCAGGGAACATCCACAGTAAGGGGCATCAAGTGGGCAGGCAGGCACCACAGGGATCATCTTTGGAGGGTGGTTAGAAATGGGAAGGGTGGGTTTGATCTTGGGATTGGGGGGTGGACTGCTTCTTGGGAGGGGTGGGCTTCTTCTTGGTGGGAGGGGTATAGGTGCTTGCAAGGGGGACTTGTGTGACAGAGGAAGACTTTGCAGTGGAAGGGAGGGGTTGAGACGTGGATCAGGACCTCTTGGATTTGGGATGAGGGAGAAGGGATTAGGGGAAGGTCTAAGTCCAACAAAAAAATCTTTCTGAAAGACACAGATACTGTCAGCAGAAGGGGTGGGGATTTGGAGGTCAAGGGAGTGGCTGTCTACTGTGTCAATGTGAATGTCGTGGGTGCGTGCACGTGGGAGGTATGCTTGTGTATGAGTGGTGTCTGTTTCATGGGTTAATGTGTCTTGGAGGCTGGGAGGTGAAGGTGCTGGGGAAGGAGTGGTGGATGGGTGTGTGTCTGTTGGCGTGGTGTCTCTGGGTAAGCTGGATGTGGTAGATGTCTGAGTGTCTGTTGGGGTGGTGTCTGCAGGAATGCTGGGTATATCACTGACTGTTCTGGTGGTACCTGTTTGATGTTGTGTGTGGGACTTTAGGGGCTGTGGGGGTGTCTGGGGAAGTGGTGATGCAACAAATACAAAGAGAAATAGGGTCATCACATGTCCATGATTACACTTGAACAACAGTTCTAATTAGCAAACATTGTCATGGTGTCAAGTAGACCCCAGCCTCCAACTCCACCTAAGTGGCCCATACAAGTGCCACACCATATGCATGCATGCCATTTGAACTGTCAACAGTTTCCTACAGGAAAATCAGGATCTCAGACAACTACAATTGCATGGCTGAAGTTGTGCAATCACAATAGCGATTAAACAAGTAACAAGTACAAGACCTCATCATACTCAAAGCTTTGCCCCATGTAGCAGACCTCAGTTACCTGTTGTCATACAGTGGTAGGCTAATGCCAACTCCATTTCCACAGATCCCACACAAGGTAATGCACACATCTACTTCTCACATATATAATGACCAAACAATAAGAAATTATGCTCTACAATCCTGCCATGTTGCTGACAAAAGCACAATAGGCTGGAGAAGGTGACATGGAAATACTCATGTCACACTGGAAGCTGTCCGACAATGCACACTACCAAGTGAAATTTATCCAAACAAAGTTATGGAGGTAGTACTAAAGTTGCCCAAATCGGCCACACATGTGGCATGAAAATGGACACTGTAGACATAATGTGCAATTTGTCAGGGAGAGATGCCTCAAAATCCACAACACAATGAATCCCCAGGGTAATCACCCCTAATGTCTGACACCCCTTACAATGACATACTCTGAGTGCATCAGTAGATGCCATTGGTCCCTTGGATGTTGAAGAGGCCTTGAGATTTGCAAGTACTTGTGGATGGCCCTCAACATATTGCCCAATTGAAAGCTGCATCATTGTCTTCATTATGGTCATGCTGACCCAGATGTTGAATGCTTGTACTCAAGCACATGGGATTTCAATATAACTGCAAGTCACTCTATGATGCATGCACACTTAGGCTACAAACCTTACACATGTGCTGTGCACTTTGCTATATACTGCCACATCAGTGTCATAGATATGCACATTGTGGCTCAAACATTTTGGCCTACTTGTCATGTCCCTCATTGCTACTGCAGTTGTGCATGCCAATTGACATGCTATGATGCATGAGGGAATGTGTTGGCCAATAAACGACGGTGACACACTTCTGTAAGTGGCACATCATGAAATGTCCTCCATTGTAAATGGCTTATTCCACACGCAGGTTCCCAAGGACATATATGTGCGGGAAAACAGGATATTATGAGAAAGGTTAAACCAGGTTCTCCCCTGGACCGAGATCCCTCACATATTCTTGAAAAAGGCATATAAATATTACTCCCAAGCATAACAGAAATTCTAAATTGTTCTTTAGAAACAGGAGTAGTTCCCAAAAAATTGAAACACGCCATTATTATAACTCTGCCGAAAAATTATCATCTAGATCCACCAGTTTTGAACAACTATCGACCTATCTCACTTCTTCCAGTAATGGGAAAGATCTTAGAGAAACATGTGAAACAGATTCTCTCTAGCCATCTTGAAGATAATCAACTCTTGCATCCCTCGCAAATGGGATTTAGGGAACAGCATATCACAGAGTGAGCACTGCTGGCGGTCATGGAGGAACTCAAATACATCCTAGATCAAGGAGGCACAATCGCAATTATTCTATTAGACCTAAGTGCATCTTTTAACTCTGCGGATCAAAAGATTTTAATTCAGAGACTTAAAGAAGTAGGAGTCCAAGAAAAGGCATTGGAATGGATGCAATCTTTTGTGGAGGATAGAACCTTCCAATGGATGGAAACGCCATGATTTTCAGACATTATTCTCTCCAAACATGGGATTCCTTAGTGCTCAGCCCTAAGCACTACTTTTTTTAATGTCCATTTAAGACCTTTGGCAAACATCACACTGGAGCATGATCTATCCATCATATCTCAAGCAGATGACACACAATTAGTAGTGTTGTTAACAAAGGGACAGAACCTGAACAACAGCAACTGGCCTCATGCCCAGATAAAGTTGCTAAATGGATGGAAAATTGTTGCCTTGTATAGAATAGTAACAAAACAGAGGTCATGTTTTTGGGAAATAATCTAACTTCAACAATAGGATTGAGATGGCCTGATCGTTTCAGGATTCCCCCCATTCCCAAACCCCTTATAAAAAAGTTTTACAATGTGGATATGGATAGTTAAAGCTCTTATTATGGATTCACAGGCAACCAATGTAGCCTCCATTTGCTTTGGCACACTAAGGACAATCCAAAAAATCTTAGATCTTCTCCCAGAATATTTCAGACGGACATTGGTTCAAGCTTTAGTCATTTCTCATCTGGACTAGAGGAATTCCCTTTACCTCGGCTCGCCAAAATATGTAACAAAAAACAAAGGTGGTGCAGAATGAGGTGGCAAGAATGCTGCTGAAAGTTCCTAGGTCAGAATCAACCAAAGAGGCATTGGGAATGCTGTACTGGCTGCCATTAAGCCAAGAATTAAGTTTAAAACTTTAAGCCTGGCTTATAAACTTCTCAACTTTATAAACTGAGAGGCCTGTTATCCCCATATTCTCCCTGTAGACCTCTCAGATCTGCACATGGCCATCTCTTTAAAATTACATGCATTCGGGAACCAGGTGGGGAAGTAGGTAATTTACCTATCTGGCTCCCAAACTATGGAATGCCTCACCATTGGATATAAGAAGTCTGGAAGATGAACTTAGCTTCGGGAAGATGCTTAAAGCTTGCCTTTTCTCATAATTCTATCAGGCTAATATTTCCCCATAATCTCTATCAAACTATTCTGTTGATTTTGCAGCTCATTTGATATCCTGAGAAGCCATTCTCCTTTTACCCTAGCTCTGGGAGGCCTCACGGTAGCCATGTACTTTATAAAATCCTAACATAAACATAAATATAATACAGACATCATCCCAGGTAGACCATGCATGAAACAGCAGCTTACAAATGTTTCGCTAATGAGAAAGGGACACATGCTGACATGTAGGCACAAGGAATGTTGGCATCAGTGAAGGCCCATAAATCATGTTAATGGACATTCCCCACTTATCAAGGGAAATTATAAATCTGTAGCTGTACCCAAAGTACAATGTAGGCTCTGTCACATGTATGGTGGCCATCTTCACATTCCAGACTGCAGTGAGGCAGCAGCACCCGTCATACACTGAAGACTACTAGCCTCTGGGTGGTAGATTCCAATATCACTTACTTACTTTGGCCTGTAACATTGAGGAGTAGTGGTCTGTTGCATAGAATTTATACACATTACAATAACACATAGTACTTGATTGTCACTGTACGCAGCCATATGACGTCCCTAGTGAGAAATTGGTTTGTGGATTGTACACGGTTGTGTCCTAGGTCCTTGGGCCAACATGCAAGGCATATCAGTATACAATGCATGACATGTGTACACAAACAATCACTCTTCTACTGTGTGAGACATGGCTCATCCCTAATTGTCCGGGGGAGGTGTCAGAACGTAATACATTCACTTGGTAAAGTGACAGGCAGGAATATCTCTGTACTCACCCCCTTGTGACTGCTATGCTGTCCTCGAACACCCATCAGGGTCTGGATAGGTAAACACAATAATGTGGGCCATTCGGGTGGTCATGGTCCGATAGGCAGCCGGCCCACATTGGGAGGACAGCCTCAGCTGGACCTCTGTGATTTTCCAGGCCCAGCATCTCAGGTCCTCCCACCTTTTCCTGCAGTGGGCACTCCGCCGGCTGTGGACCCCCAGGGTCCTTACCTTCTTGGCGATGGCTCTCCATAGTGCCTTCTTTTGATGAGTGTTGACCTGCATGGATGCAAAAGACAAATCAAGAGATTATTATCACAAGTCTCATCACAAATGGTTGAGTCACATATGTCAGTAACATCAAGCTAGGACTTTTCTACTTGTCAATACTTCAAAGGTGTGAAACACACAAGCCAATAAGTACAGGGACATGACTACAGACACATATATTTCCATCTGCAGACTAACCCACTACCCTGTTCATGGCCTACAATGACTAAACAAGCTTACTGACATCAGGTAGCCCATGCTCTAGCAACCTGTACTGTGATGCGAGCCACAATGAAACACTATACACCTATGTGGCTTCTGAAGTGTAAACTCCTCAGGCATGAGTGGACCAACACATTCAAACTCTGTGAGAATTATTCACTGAATGCAGTCCCTAAAGGCAACTGCCAGAGTACAAACTCCAACATGAGACATGAGGAACAATCAAGGGGCTGTCATGGTGGGTGCAGAAAGTGTTTTCCTGGTCCATGTGTGGACATGTGGACTAACAAATGCAGACCCATGCCACTTCAGGGGGTGGGACTCTGTGGTATGTACCTGTACCACAGAACATGCCTTTGGACATATGTGCTCATCCTACAAAAATGGCATCCAACAAACAGAGGCATGCATTGTACAGTTTCTGTTATGTGTCCAAGCTACTGAGTCACATATCATGGCCTCCCAGGAATCAACACACGGTCTGCACTGTGGTTACTGTCAATTATGCAGTATGCCTGTGCAGGACAAATATGATCTGTGCGAAGGTGCTATAGGACTCACACTGACAATGATGCTAAATGCACATATGGACTAGATTAATAATTTACCTCTGTACCCATTCCTAATTTAGTCAAAAGAATGAGGCATTCAAAGCAGGTTTTGCCACCAGAGCCTCATATTGGCCACATGACAGGATCTGCTAATGCACAGGAAGTCGACACAGTGCCACAGTTTCATAGCCACAGTGACTCTCTCACAGCCTAGACTGGGTCCCATACTGGAAGATACATGTGACAGACCCTGTTCTCTGCAATCTAAGCTGATAGAACCTACATGACACTCCATTCCCATCACTGCCATGCATGACAGTAAATCATGTAGCCAACAGCAATTTGGCATGTGTTGTGTGTGGCAACCTGAAGGGCTGTGTGACTCATGATATGCCTTTGATGCAACAGTTTAGCAGGGGCAGATGTGGGTTTCAAGATATGTGGCACTATACACACTGTTCATATGACTCAACTGATTTATACGACATGCATACACAGCCTATGTTATCACGCACATACATGTTGTCTGACATTTCCAAAAATCATGCAGAAAAATTTGTCAGTGGATGGCAGTAATGTCTCCTTACCTAGGTATGTGCATCCAACACAAGGATGATCTAGGACCGCAAAAACCTCATACAACACAATGTGACTGATCTTCACATGTGACACTGGCCACCAATACCTGCACATTGTCTATCCTATTCACACAGACTGCAACAACAGGCACATGAGCAGTTTAACTGGCACACATGGGCACATTCTAGCCTGTGAGGAGGGAAAGGGTGGCAAAGTGCAAAGAAAATTGTGCACATGAAGTACTTACCTGCTCTTCTGGTGAGCCATAGCGCTGTTCATACAGGGATAGGACCTCATGAACTAGCCTCTCCAGCTCTTCTGGAGAGAAAGCTGGGGCCCTCTCACCTGCTGGGCATGTCACAATTGCTCCCAGAAGTGGCATACAGCAGCTCAGGTTGTGGATGTCTTGATGGCAGCAGTATTAGGAGTCAAGTGAATGAATCTGCAGAACATGGCATTCACATCCACCACATATGCGTCCATCACCGCCGGCAGACACTGCCATTGGCAACAACGTTGGCCTATGGCTGAGTCTGCCCCCTACCACTATGACAACTTCTGCAGGTGGTTGCAGGCGGGTTCTAATGTCCAGTCGAGTAGGTCAGGCAGCTGCCACTTTGGTGGCCTGGATTGCTGCATTGGGCTATATAAACTGTGTCACACCTGACAAAATGGATTTTTGACCACATGAACCTGTTTATCCTGTCTTGCCATGTAGGTCCTCCTACTCAGACACCATTGTAGTATGTTGCAGGCGACAGATGGCATTTAAGAGTGGGGCACAGTCCACCACAGTCAAGGGTCATTTTGGAGGTAGGGATTTCCAGTCATATTTTGAGGGGCAATTGTGTTGCATATCTTTGAGTTTGGTCCATATATATGCTGTGACCACATGTGTGGAAAACCATGATGGGCACATGTGACCCTTAGGTTATTTGCAGCTGTGATGTGTAATGGCTGCCATGTCTATCCATTCAGAAGTGCATTGTCAGATGATATAATTGATGCATTACGTATGTTGCTGTGAACACAGAGACTAATGTTACAAAACATGTCTTGTCATACATAGGTACCCGGGGGCGGGGTGAATGTGATATTCTCCTGTCTACCATCCACTGTCAGACCTTTCAGACAATGGAAGAATGTCACATCATCCTGCTCTACCATCTGACTAGGCAAACAGTAGTGGACGTATGTCATCAGTTGGAGACAGATCTGATGCCAGCTATTAGTTATTCAACCAGCATACCTCCCATTGTACAAGTCATGTCAGTGTTGCACTGCCTAGCCACAGGGTCCTTCCAACATACAGTGGCCCTATCTGCTGGTATGTCCAAACCTTTGTTTTGTCTTGTGTTGAAGGATGTCCTCTCAGTAATGTTGAAACACCTGGACAGCTATATCCAGTTTCACTGACATGAGGATTTAGCCCATGTGAAGGCTGACTTTTATGGTTTTGCAGGCATCCCACATGGTGGGGGCCATTGATGGCATATTAGCTTGGTCCCACCGCAGGCCAATGAACAAGTATACTGCAGCAGAAAGAACTTCCTATTCCATCAACATGCAAGTTGTCTGTTTGACAGAGCTCTAGATTTCACAGGTCTGTGCCTGTTATCGGGGTTCAGCTCATGATTCCTTCATAATGCAAAACAGCACCATACCTCAGCTGATGTCAAAACTGTACCCGATAGGGCCTGGCTGGTTGGTAAGTCACATCTGTCCTGTTTGTGTGTGTGCAATATCAGGTGCTACAATCATGCAGTGAGTGACTCGTTGCACATATGTCACATTACTTAACAGGAGAGTTCTGATATCCAAACCTTCCTTGGTTGTTGACACCCCTAAGGAATCCAACTATGTCAGGAGAAGTCTGCTTCAATGAGGCCTATGAAAGAACAAAGCAGGTAGTGGAACAGTCTTTTGGGCTCCTGAAGGCCAGATGTAGGTGTCTTGATGGTTGAGCTGTCATCTACTCACTCTGAAAAGTGTATCAGATCATTGTGGCATGCTGCATGCTGCACAACATATCCCTGTGGAGGAACACTCCGTACACCCCAGAGAAGGGTGAGCTGGCAGAGCCACTGGTTAAGACTCCTGAAATGCCAAGTGAAGATGACAGTGGTGAAGAGGAAGGAGTTGGCTTGCAGGAAGATCTCATCAACAGCTACTTTTCATGAATGTAAGTATGTCATGTGATGTAATGACTATGACTGTACAATGAACTTTAGTTGTGAGACTGTTTGGAGATGAGAGTTTTAGCAACAACTAGGAAGATGACACTCTGCAATATTCAGCCAAAGGCTGCTTGAAGAGTTAGCCTTTGACATCATTTACACCTTGATGATGTTGCTTTGTTTGTGTCAGTCTCATTGCACTGTAATTTAATTTCCAGATGCTTGCTATGTGATTTGTGTAGTAGGCATGTTTTCTAGCCTACATTCCTTGTTTTGTCTTTGTACAGGTAACTTCCCCGTGACATTCTCATGTGGGCATTTCAGAGTTCTGACATTGGCAGGTATCAGATGCTGTTCTGATATACAAAGTTGGCATGGATTGTTACAGGTAATGTAGGTCACAGATTTGGGACGTATGAGGCCTGCACCAAGCTTAAGTTTGGGTGGAAGGTCAGAGGTGCACATTGAACTTGTTATGTGTGCTGTGTTGGGCTGAATGCATCATGTGTGTCATCATGTGGGAATTAAATATGTATTCATCAATTGTGAGCAAGGCTTCTAGCCTTCACATTGGCTAAATACTCTTCTTGTATGACATGTATGTAGCTGTAGATGTGTTTCATTATTGCAGGCCACAGTGCCTGTGCCACAACACTGTCATGCCTTTGTGTTATACCACCAGATACATGGTCATTGGAGTGTGGTGGTCCTGTGATCAGGGACTGTTGTATTGCAAACTTTCAGTATCTTGGATTATGTGATGCTGGATTGCTTTGGTGTGGTATATGATAAGGATCAAGCGGCTGACATTATCCACTTTAACGTTTGCCTATTCTATAGAACAATGTCGGATAAAGCCCTCCCTTCAGTAGTTTGGGGGGGCTGTACCCTGAAATATGTACTTTGACTCAGTATAAGTCACACATTCTTATGTCACAAAGGTCCACACATCTGGACACCCTATGTGCTGTACACTGGAATAAACGTTTGTTGTGACCAGGCACTTGTACTAATGTGTTTGTGTTTAAAGGTTGTAATCCTGAGCAGGATACTGTGTACCTGTGACATATCCCTCCTTGCAAAGTCATGTCTTCAACACATAGTTCACATGGTCTTACATCCCCACATTGCAAAATGTTGAAATTAACCAAGCAGACAATGAGTTTGTAATGGGTGAATTTATTACTGTGCTGCTGCAGTAAATAAAATGTAGACAGTAAAAAAGAAAAATAATGCAGTGAAGGTGTCAGTCATGGTGAATGAAATCATTGGAGTACATGCCACACCATTGTGAGTCCGAAGTCCAGTGCACTCCTGCCATTGGAACTAGTGGGTAGTTCAAGATCATTCAACAGACTGAATGTGTGGCAAACAAAGGAGTTTCTTTAGGAAGAGGTCACTTGCTGGCAGTGGTGGATGTTTTGCCATGTGAACCTCAAGGATTCTTCACCAGATGGCCCCGCGTGCATGTTGGGGGTAATCTGCTGCTACAGAGAAGGGATGTCTGGGTCGTGTTCCTCTGGCAGGGCCTCCCTTTCAGTGGCAGGCACTGATGAAGAAGGGTCTGGTGTTGATGTCCCAAAGGAAGGGGTAGAATGGTGTTGTAGAGACCTGCTCAGGGTGGTGTTAATGTCCCTCATTAACTCTGTTATGGACCCAAGTTAGTATTGTGAGCCTTCCACTATTCACGCATATTGCTATGGATGTCCCCCTGTAGTTGCTTGAGTTCCCGGAATTCGGTCAAGACCTAGCCCATCACACCTTGGGACTCATGATCGACCCCCAAGATGTGGCTGATGGTGTCTTGGCCAGGAGCAGCCCCAGTGGCCTCACCTCACTGGCCAACAGCATCCCTCCCACGCATCCTGTCCTCACAGGCCATTGGCACAAGGTGCTCTATCCCACTAGGTCCTGGACCCTCATTCTTGAAAGTATTGCACTGCAACTCAGGATCCAGGACTGAGGGGACACACAATGGTAGACAGTGTGCTCAGAACGCAGGTAGGAGGGCAAATGGTTGCCTGTGATTTGGCAGCAACTAGGCTGGGAGGTGTTGAGGTGGACACAGTGAGACTCCCTGAGTCTGGCCCAGATGTGCCAGAATGATCGTCCACATCCAGAAGTCCAGGAGTGCCTTCTTTACTGAGACTTTCATCCAAAAGTGACAAAAGTGTATACTTGGTGCTCCATGAGATGGTGAAAAAATGAGTACGTGATCTATGCAATATTTTGGAAATAAGGTGCTCTGGCTTCAGTGTTTAGTGTTGATAATGCAAAGCATTGTGGTGTGTGAAGGGGTGTGTTTTATAGCGTCCTTGCAGGTGTGTTCAGTGTGGCAATGTGTGTCAGCTGCGTTGTTTTCAAATTCATCCAATGTGCAGTTGTGTAATAGTTTGCTGACCATGGACCGCTGTGGTTTTGACTGGCATTTGCTGACCGCCATGGGGGTCCGCCATGGTGACTGTGTGCTTGTAATATAGTCAGTGGTTGGTCACGGTGCTGTCAGCGCTGGAGTTTGGACCACCTCTTTTCAGGAATCTGTGCCACTGCCGGTCTGCCTTTTTTGGTTGGCTTTCGGCAGTCCTGCGTGTATCACTCATAGCAGGGCAGTTTGCAATCCTGCCAACATTGTGGTCTTTTCAGGACCGCAAACATGGCAGCCTGGCGATCCGACCTCCAAACTCATTATGAGGCCCAAAATTCTTTGATGAGCCTTTGTCACGCTCGGCCCAATTGTGTCTTCGGAAACTAGGAAACGACAATAGATTTGCATTGACATTGCAGGAGCAAGAGCAGTCAGGGATTTTTCAATTGAGATTTTAGAACCAGTCTCTACATTGAGATCAGTATCTGAAACGTGGTGAGCTACATGTCTTAAATGTGAAGAATCTCACATAATTGACTTCCCAAGATGTTGGGCAGTCACCATGTGTTCTTTGCTAGTTATGACATGGAATGGCTCAGCATCAAATGGAGCATCTGAATTAAGTTTTCTCGACTGACAAACAACCACTCGATCGCTTCTAGCAAAAACAATGTCTTTTGAATTTTGTGACGTCTGCATAGGTCTTCATTTTGCTTTTACGATTCAAGTCTTTGGTACGGGTTTCTCCCTCAGTACTTGATCTTCTGTTGGACCATTGAGGTAAATTAGTCATCATGCCTGTGGTTGAGTGCGATATCATATGGTAAGTTTGCAGTGTAGAGTTCAAGACAGCTTTAAGGTCGAGCTTTTCCAATACGGCACAATGAACAGTTTTCTTCATTGTACTCATGAAACGTTCAACAAGGCCATTGGCCTGTGATCAAAAAGGTGTGCTATTCCGATGCTTTGAGTTAAGATGGCTGAGAAAGTCTCTGAATTTTCAACTTTTGAAAGGTGGGTCATTGTCAGATTTCAATATTGCAGGAATACCCTATGTCACAAAGATGCTGTCTAATTTCTCAATGACTCTCTTTTGAGTGATAGGTGAGAGATCTTCTATCTATGGAAAATTATAGCATTCATCAACAGTCACCATCAGGTGATGTCAAGAGGGCCAAAAAAGTCAATAGCAATTCTTTCCCATACAGGCTTTGGCAACTTTGACAGGCTTAAGGTGTGTTGTGTGGTTTTCAATGACAGGCAGCTGTATAGACGACAAGCCTTAAACTCTCTTTCAAATCTCTCATTGAGATGAAGAAACCAGACTTGGGTGGTCATTATGAACATGGTGGTCTGGACCGCCACGCCGGCGGAGGCAGTCATTACCACCAACATGGTGGTCCAGACCGCCATATTCTGAAATCAGTAGTGAACGGGCTGCAAAGTAGCCAGTTCACTACCACCCAGCGCCAGGCCCGATTCGACCACCGGCCCACCTGTGGGCACATTCGACCCAGCGGTGGATCCTGGACCGGAGGTGGGATTTTGATCCTATTTCCACCAGGGATTTCCTTGCAAGATACACCGCCAGATAATCCATGGGGGAAAGCATAAGGGTGACAGAAATAACCATTCCTGTCACCTTTATGTGACATGCCAGCTCCCACCTTTCCACTACACCTACCCAAACCTCAAGCCCCTACATTCACCCCCAACCCCTCAACCCCGAAAACTGACCCCCAACCCTCCATCCCCAAAACCCCATGTAGGCCCCCCCAACTCGAATATCACTCGTCCCCCGCCCCCCACCCCTATATACAGGTCCGCCCAAACCAAAACCCCGCACATCCACATGCACCCATTCACCTACATGCACACATGCATACATGCACTCAGACACACATCCCCCCACACATACACTCACGCACACCCCCATGCACTCACAAACACACCCCTTCCCTCTAGGACAGCACTTACCTCTTCCATCACGCTGCTCCGGGAGGGAATGGGCCCCCTGGATGCTGCTCTGCCGCCATCGTGCCCTCTCCATACACTGCCACGCCTATAACTGCATCATGTGTGGCAGTGTATGGACTGACTTGACAGTGAGGGTGAAGCAGCATCCACCCCCGCCACCACCTGCCAGCATGGCGCATGGCGGCCCTCACCGCCATCAATGGCGGTGAGTCTCCGTGCGTCATTATTTGGCGGGATGCCGGCCGCTGCCACTGGCGGTCTTCCATTGACCACCGGCACGGTTGGCGGCAGGGCATCCTGCCAAGTTCATAATAGGGGCCTTGGTCTTGGAGAGCTTGATTCTGATGTGAAAATTGATAATTTCATAAAGGCACACCCAACTAGAGCTCGCCTATTTGCAATTTTATGTGGCAAAATGGTAGCTGAACATGATGGTCTGCTTTTCCATACAGAAGTCCGATGGTTATCCAGAGGGAATGTTCTGAATTGTGTTTTTGAATTAAGAAATGAAGTACAACAGTTCCTTCTGGGTGTGGACCCCTACAAAGCAGAACAGCCATGTAATCCCCGTTGGCTTGTGCTTTTAGCATACCATGCAAGTATCTTTGATAAATTAAATTCCTTGAATTTTTCTTTACAAGGAGCTGAAAGTGCCTCTTTCACCATTGTTAGAAATTGGGTTTTTGGTTGGCAGTCAGGTTACCCTCTGTCCAAGCAAGAACCCTCACTCTAGTCAGGGTAAGTCACACACAATCACAAATTATCCTGTGCCCACCCTCTGGTAGCTTGGCACAAGCAGTCAGGCTTAACTTAGAAGGCAATGTGTAAAATATTTGTGCAATAAATCATACAATAACACCATATAGCACCACAAAAATACACCACACAGTGTTTAGAAAAATATAGAATATTTATCTGGATATTTGTTGATCAACACAATAAAAGATGCAATAAGAATTTGTAGAAATATCACTGAAAAGTGATATAAAGTGTCTTAAGTCTTTAAAAAGCAAACAAAGTCTCTTTCAAGCACAAAGTACCTGGTTTGGAGTGAAAAATCTCCGGAGAAGGCCGCAGAGGAGGAGATGCGTGGAAAAATGGTGTGTGTGTCGGTTTCGCCCCTTCACACACGGACTTGCGTCATTATTTTTCACACGGGGAGACGTGCGTCGTTCTGCGGGAAGAAAAAAATGGTGTGTGCATCGGTTTCGCCCCTTCACACACGGACTTGCGTCATTATTTTTCACTCGGGGAAGACGTGCGTCGTTTTCCGGCATGTGGGCTGACTCCTTCTATGGTTCGTGGGATTACCAGATGTCCTAGGGTCTGTGCGTGGATTCCTCAGCTTGTTATCCGGCTCCGCGTCGTTCTGGGAGGCTGTGCGTGGAATTTTCTTTTTCACGGCAGGCGTTGCGTCGATTTCCTCTCTGGAAATCTGGCGGCGTTGTCCAATGCGAGGCCGTGCATCGAAGTTCCGGTCGCACCGTAGGCGTCACGTCGAGCAGCGACGGCGTGCAGCGATTTTCTCACCGCGGAGCAAGCTGAGCGTCGAATTTTTCGCCGCACGAGGAGTCCAAATGAAAAAGAGAAGTCTTTTTGGTCCTGAGACTTCAGGGAACAGGAGGCAAGCTCTATCCAAGCCCTTGGAGAACACTTTTACAGCCAGACAAGAGTTCAGCAAGGCAGCAGGCCAACAGCAAGGCAGCAGTCCTTTGTAGAAAGCAGACAGGTGAGTCCTTGAGCAGCCAGGCAATTCTTCCTGGCAGGATGCAGGTTCTGGTTCAGGTTTCTTCTCCAGCAAGTGTCTGTGGTGGTAGGGCAGAGGCCCTGTTTTATACCCAAATGTGCCTTTGAAGTGGGGGAGACTTCAAAGAGTGGCTTAGAAGTGCACCAGGTCCCCTTTCAGTTCAAACCTGTCTGCCAGGGTCCCAATAGGGTGTGTGGCAGTCCTTTGTGTCAGAGCAGGCCCTCCACCCGCCCAGCCCAGGAAGATCCATTCAAAATGCAGATGTATGCAAGTGAGGCTGAGTACCCTGTGTTTGGGGTGTGGCTGAGTGAATGCACAAGGAGCGGTCAACTAAACCTAGCCAGACGTGGATTGTAAAGCACAGAAAGATTTAAGTGCAGAGGAATGCTCACTTTCTAAAAGTGGCATTTCTAAAATAGTAATATTAAATCCAACTTCACCAGTCAGCAGGATTTTGTATTACCATTCTGGCCATACTAAATATGACCTTCCTACTCCCTTCAGATCAGCAGCTGCCAATTCAACAATGTATGAGGACAGTCCCAATGTTAGCCTATGAAGGGAGCTGGCCTCACAGTAGTGTAAAAACGAATTTAGGTGTTTTACACTACCAGGACATGTAAACTACACAGGTACATGTCCTGCCTTTTACCCAAACAGTACCCTGCTCTTTGGGTTACCTAGGGCACACATTAGAGGTGACTTATGTGTAGAAAAAGGGGAGCTTTAGGCTTGGCAAGTACTTTTAAATGCCAAGTCGAAGTGGCAGTGCAACTGCATACGCAGGCCTTGCCATGGCAGGCCTTGGACAAGGTAAAGGGGCTACTTGAGTGGATGGCACAACCAGTGAAGCAGGCCCACTAGTAGCATTTAATCTACAGGCCCTAGGCGCATACAGTACACATTACTAGGGACTTATAAGCATATTAAATAGTCCAATTGGGTATGATCCAAAGTTACCATGTTTAAAGGGAGAGAGCATATGCACCTTAGCACTGGTTAGCAGTGGTAAAGTGCACATAGTCTAAAAGCCAGCAAAAACAGAGTCCAAAAAGTGGAGGGAGGCAGGCACAAAGTTAGGGGTGACCACCCTAAGGCATGTCAGGTCTAACAACCATGTACAAAAAAAATCTGCCTTCAAGAAGATGCTGGAGTTGTGGAGAAGATAAATTCAAGATGGCCTGCTTGAAGCATTCCCATGTTTAGCAGAAGCTCTTGAGGACACAGGATATGAACTTGAAAGTGCTGCTGAGGTCATAATAAATCACTTGACTTCTCTCAGGGACAGTTTAGAAAAGTACTTTCCTGAGGACACTGATCATGTCAATGACCGGGTCTTTCAACCTTTTCTAGTGGGTACAGGTACTCATCTTCCAGTGCACCTTCAGGAAGACCTAATTGAGGTCCAGAGTGACCGCATTCTCCAGATGCAGTTCAACAAAATCTCATTGGGGGAATTTTGGCTGGCAATGTCTGAAGAACATTCAGGTTTGTCCGAAATTGCAGTCAAGGTTCTTTTGCCTTTTAGCTCATCATATTTATGTGAGATTGGGTTCTCAGCATTGGCAGAATTAAAGATGAAGTACCGTTCAAGACTAGAGGTGGAGCACAACCTGAGGACGGCAGTAGAAAGAATACATCCACAAATTGACCGTCTCTCTGGAGAAAAACAGGGACACCCATCACACTAGTTCAGAAATGTGTTCTTGGTTAAATAAGTTTTGTCAAATTATGTTTTGTTTGGGAAAAATAAAGTACCATAGCACATTTGTGGGCACTTCTTTTGGTAGACTTTTTGTTTGAACTGTGTATTAAGTCTCTGACTCCAAACCACAGTCACCCACAAACCTTTGATTTGCTAAATACTGTTTAATAATATTTCCTTACCATAAAAATGATTTGCCATGGAAATTGGGGGCGTTTACGCTTGTCGCTGATGAGGAGTACCAAGTTCTAGAAATTTTTTGTCAGGCGGGTTCCTCACACCTGAAAACTTTGACAAGGGGGTCCCTGCATCCAAAAGTTTGAAGACCTCTGGTGTATTAGGAAAGTTAACAGTCATATCATCCGTTGAGTATGGCACACAAGAGAACAAGGCTTAGTAGTTTCTTGCTTCAATTCCATCGGCACTCTGCCAGCCAGAAAATGCATTTAAAAATGGAGAAATCAAAGACAAAAAATACGACTGCAGAGACAACAGTACAGCAGAAGCAGTGTCCTTTTAAAGCTAAATGTAAAACCTTTTTTGCTTCTTCAGCTCCCAGAATATTAGACATTTCATTGATGTGGATGTAAATGCTAAATATTATCCACCTATATTGTCCTATCCTACACGCCGCTTCCCGCTACATGTAATAGAAGGATGGATCCTACAGTACTTCACTACATGATGATTTAAGACATTCATTTGAGGTATTATGAAACGTGTCAATCAAAAAATACAGTGGCCCTGATTTAAGAGGGCCTGGCGTCATTTCAGTGCCGCCTTAGCATCAGTTTTTTACGCTAAGGTGGCCTTTTCTCCGTGCCATACTCTTTGTGCTACATTATGCCTGTGCCAGGCATAATGTATGTAAAGGGGGCACTCCCCTGTTAGGAGGGTTAAAAAAAAGGCACAAAGAAATCTAGGAGATTTCTTTGCATAATTTTTTTTTTTGCACCGTTAAAGGCTGATGAGGGCAGACGTTAAAAGGGAGCACACCATTGTTTAAATGGGCCCCATGTTCTGTTCAGGCTTTTGGCGCTAACTGTGAACAGTAGATCAATAGCTTCAGACAATCTCAGGCTAATGCCCCCTACCCTGCGCCATGGTGCGCCATAGTATAAATACAGCACAAACATGGTGGCGGTGGGGGGGGCACAAGGGGTCACAAGAAAGGTGGCGCTATATGTAATGTAGCACCACTTTCCATAAATCTGGCCCAGTGTACTTTATCAAGTGGACTAATGTACGTGTTTAGGACAAACTTTGTGAAAGATTCAAAAACATAGAAATTAACTTAAATATCTGTCCTAGCTATGTGAAAGCACCAGGTTCGTGAAGTAATACATAGGCTACTAAGGGGTGAAAACACATTAAAGAAATGATCACATAGAGAAACATTACTAATTGACTTTTCAAATACTATTTCCCTTAAAGCTTAAAAAATCCTAGGATTTATCACTTTTTTGTGAAGTGGTTGAATTATTCCCCGGAAATTTGGTCGGTCACAAGCATATCTTATCTACGCATTTCTAGGTATTTGGCAAGGTTCGTTTTTACAAGTTCTTGATGATTTTGTGTCCGGTTTCTTGGCTTTCTTTCAGAAGTTCCTTGGCATGTCACTAAATACATTTATTTTTTTCTTACATTTTATTGTTCTTAAATCTGTATGTGATTATGTGTTACTTGAGTTCAGTGGTCAGAGGACAGCGCTAAATGTGCTAAGGACACCACGATTTTTTTACTCAGATGTGCATCATGACTATTCCCTGTGGGAGGAGAAAACAGAAAAAATAAGACCAAAGTAATTCAAAGTGACAGTAGTGGATGTTCAGTCATTTCCAAGATGCTACAGTTAACTCACTATACACCATTAAAAAATAAAACTAAACAGGTGCGGTTGTGCTATTAAATAGACAGAGGAAAAAATCTCAAAAATAACAAACAGAAAAACACTGCATGATCAGACGCTTTAGCTCGATCATCTCCTTTATCTATTCTAATTAGCAAGGCAATTTGCTGCACATTTTTGAACAAGTGCTAATCAATCTTTGCCTGAGGGATTTAAACGCTACAGTCACAAAGGTTAATCAATTCCAAAATCCACGTCCTCTCTTAAAATTGCACATGCAAAATGTCAGAGTTTTAAGAATGTCCTTTCAGCTCATTTCCTTTCACTCTGAACAAGACTTTAATGGCAGAAATATCAGCTCAAATGGCTGCAGTGATGTGTGCGCATTTTCCGTGCACATAAAGGAACGCGACCACTGAGGCTAACTGCAAGATCCACAGTTAGTTAAAAGATTGATATATATTTTTCCATAGACTGTAGTTGAAAATGCCAGTTAAGGTAGGTCATATTCCTCCTTGTGTGCAATCCTGGGTGATGATTGTGCAAATACACAAAATCCGATACCACCCAGGGCAGCATTTCCCAGGTGTGCATTAATCACAAAATTCCTAGTTTTGTACCACAGAACAGGTTAATAAGTTTATACATCAAGGGACACATTTTTGAAATGTTGGCACAGGACAGAGCATGTCTGGGCAGGGCAGGATTGTGGTTTATCTATGAGAAAGGTCACATTCCTGTCACTTCCAACTGAGCTGGTGCCATTTTGGCTGCCTGGCCCCAATGCAAGCACACTTGCACTGGGAAGGGGCACCTTCCTGCACAAAAACAGTCCAAGGAGTCTGTTTCCTCTCTCAGTGGAACACCTCCCTTGCACAAAATAAGGCAATGCAGCTATCTGCACTTCCTTGCCCTACTCCATATTTACGAGGCCATGCAAAATCATGCAAAGTGGCTTTGCATAGCCTCATAGATATGGTTTAAAGGTTTCTCCATGGCTGTGTCACTAAAAGTGACATAACAGCAGTACAAGCCTCACATAAATATGACCCCAAGTTTTCTCCGTTCTACAGTGTTCAAACTCGGATAAGCGCTGATTGGTTTCAAGATTTGTACCAGGATTTACTTGGTAATAATTGTGTTGGAAAAAATATTGCATACATTATTAACACACTGTTTTAATGCAGAAATGAAGTTTAAGGCAGGTTCAGGCCAAATCTTACCTTTGCAGATTAATAAGGACTTGTAGAGCAATGGGGATGAGGGCTTGCATCCATGGCCCTCGTATATCTAAAGTCATTTTGAGTAATCAAGAGACAGTGCCTAAAACGGTGATGTTGTGATGTGACACGCACTGTCGACTGGCTACATTTGCCCTGTTATAAGAGGTACCTTGCTGGAAAACAACCTCTAGCTATGTACAACTTTAGCAGAGTACCGGGTAACGAGATGAAAAAAGCATCACAGGCCAGAGAATAAGGACATTTAGGGGCCTAACACATTTTCTGGGACATTTTAGACTACGCAGTCGATACGTAATGCATAGTGTAAAAAAGTTACACTAACTATAGATACAGTGGAAGTGTCAAAGTGCCAGAGGTAGTTCTGAGCCTATGACCTTTTAGCTGACTGTCTACATTTAAAAGATATGAGACAGTCGAACTGACATTGTAACGCAATGTGGAGCAAGGTATTTATTGTTCCATCTTAGTCAGAAATGAAGTCATGCTCTTACTTGAGGAGGTTTAAAGTCACAACACCAAAAGCTGTACACAGTTTTTGTTATCTTCTAAAAATTCTGGTCACCGCAGTAAATGATGAAGCCGCTTTCAGTTAACTCTTTATTGACATCAACTGGTGTCGAATGATGATCCTACTGACATCTACCAGTATCTTTTTTTTCCGGTAGCACAATGAGGTTCAGCGGAGGAGTAGGAGGTGGGGGTCAGACTTTTAATCATGTCAGATTACTCCTTTAATGCACTACACAGTTTCCTATCCTCTTTAGGAAGCAAGGCTGACAGCCTTGCTGGAAATGGAACAGTGAATAATGAAGTCACTGGAGCATTTTGTGGAGAATGGGGACAGTAGTGTTATGCTATTTACTCGTATTATTGTTTCTGTGATTATATTAGTTAGACCTGGCATCCTTGATGTGGTTTCCCCTAACTCTTTTTCCTTCAGACCTGTTTTGCTGACCTCGTCTTTGCTGGCATTAGGACTCTGGGCACTTTACCACCACTAACCAGTGCTAAAGTGCATGTGCTCACTGCTTGAAACATGGTAACATTGGTTTGTCCACCATTGGCATATTTAATTTACTTATATGTCCCTAGTAAAGTGTTGTATATGTGCCTAGGGCCTGTAAAATAAATGCTGCCCTCCTTGCCTGATAGTGAGAAGGACAGGGCCTGAATATCTCCAACCCATAACCAGAGTGATTCCAAGGGCTTGTTGGCTGGCCACCGGTTCTTCTGAAGTCACAGGAACACAAAAGATTTCCAATAGACCTGCTATAGCTCCCAACAGCCAACAAACTTCTGATGCCCAAGAGGTACTTCCCCAGCCCCGGGCACTTGAAAGTGGCTTTTGGCTCATAAAATCAAGCTTTTGGGCTCTTCACGAATGTGAAACAGCCTGCTTGCACTGTAACTGCATGGCTTGCACAAAAAATCAACACGAGCTGCCTCACGTTCATCTCTTCGCACAGCAAGCATCACTTCTCATGACCACGAGGCTCAAGTCTGCCTGGCACCCAGCTGACTCTTCAAGGCCGTGGACCACTGCCAGTGACACCCTATTTGCTCCCGGTAAGCATCATCCCAGTGAAGGGGACTTTTGGGTCAACTGTACAGAAGGCAAAACAGCAGAATTTGTCTGAGGCTGTATCTGACCTCTGCTCCATCATGGTTGGCCTGAACTTTTGGATTTCACCTGGTCGAGTGTGACCAGATTGACTCGGTTGGCATCTTATGCTTTTAAGCATTACATGCCAGTTTATTCTTTAAAAATTCATATCTTGACTTCTACTTATTGGGTTTTATTGTTTTGGTCTTGTTTTAGTCATAAAAGTAAGTTCTATTTTTCTAATCAGCTGTGGTGTCTTTTTGGGTAGGTTTGTTTTACTGTGTTACTGTTTGAAGTGTTGTGCAAATACTTTACACATTGCCTCTGAATTTCAGCCTGCCTCATCTGTGTCTAGTTACCAGAGAGGGAGCACAGGTTAATTTGTGGTGTGTATCTGACTTAGACTGACTAGGATTGTGGTTCCTCCTTCGACAGGGTGCATACCTCTGCTAACCAGAAGCACAATTTGTAACATTAATGATCAGCTGTATGTATGCTACTTGTGTTTGTGAAGTGCCTCTTAGTAACTGGGTGTACAATACAGTTAGACCTGGCAACCTTGTTGTGGTCTCCCCTGTTTTTTTCACCTCTGCTTCCCATGCTTTGACTGTGTGCTGGACTCTGTTTTTGCTTGTTTTGGTACTCTGTGTACTTTACCACTGCTGACCAGTGCTAAAATGAAAGTGTTCCTGTGTGAAGTGTATGTGTAATTGGCTTTTTCACAATTGGCATATTTGATTTACTAGTGAGTCTCTAATAAAGTAAACTAGAGGTGCCCAGGACCTGTAAATCAAATGCTACTAGTGGACCTGCAGTATTGGATGTGCTGCCCACATTAGAAGCCCTGTAAACATGGCTCAGACCTCCCACTGCAGTGTCTGTGTGCGCAGTTTTAACCTGCCAATTCGACTTGGCAAGTGTACCCACTTACCAGGCCCAAATCTTGCCTTTTTTTACATGTAAGGCACCCCTAAGTTACGCCCTAGGTAGCCCCATGGGTGCAATGTAGTGTATGTTAAATGTGGGACATGTACTGCTGTGTTTTACATGTCCTAACAGTGAAATGCTGCTAAATTTGTTTTTCACTGTGCAAGGCCCATCTCTCTCATAGGTTAACATGGGGGCTGCCTATATATATTTTTAAAGTGCAGGTTCCCTTTGAGTGAAGATAGAAATTTGGAGTTTGGTATCTCTGAAGTCACAATTTAAAAATACATATTTTAGTGAAGTTGGTTTTTTGATTGTCAGTTTGAAAATGCCACTTTTAGAAAGTTAGCCTTTTCTTGCTTTAACTGTTCTGTGACTCTGCCTGCTTGTGGATTCCCTGTCTGGGTCAGACTGACAGTTTGGCTGTTTGTAAATCACCTCTAGATAGTGACACAAACGGAGCTAGGGTGTAGCCTGCATATCATGATGAGCCCTCTGAGCTAGAGTGGATGGAGGAGTGGTCACTTACACCTGAATGGGCTGTGCCTGCCCTCACACAATGCTGTCTCCAACCTCCTGGTGTGTGTCTGGGGCCTGGCCTGGGCAAGTCAGGATCTTGGGAACAGCAAAGCCTTTCCTTTGAAGTTTGCCTACTTCAAAGACTAAAAGGGGTATAAGTAGTAGACCTAAAACCCCAGACGTTAGATCACTTCTTGAACCAAGAGGAACCTCTGCCAAGGAGAGGAGCTGAAGAGCTGAGGAGAAGTGCTGCCCCTGCATGTGACTGTGCTTTGTTGGGCTATCCTGTAATTGCTGCTTCTGCCTGTGAAAGGAGGCAAAGACTGGACTTTGTTGTGCATTCCTGCTTGAAGAAGAACCTCCAAGGGCTTGAACTGAGCTTGCCTCCTGTTTTGAACTCTCGGGAACATCAACGACTTCCTCTGCCAGCACCTGGACTCTCTGCTGAGAATCCTGCCCTTCCAAGTTGTGCCATATGCAGTCCCAGGGCCCTTGAAAGGTGAAGTTGGCAGAACAAGAGCTGAAACCCATACTCAGAACGCAGTGCGGGGACATTTCCGATTGACCATTTGCAACACGGCTGATAAATGATGCTCCACCCGCTTCGCAGCTGAAATCAACACTCCACCAGTATCATGGCTGGGAGATTGATGCATCACGGCTAGAGAAATGACCCAACTCCCGCTTGTGGCTGCTGATAATGACACAAACCCCACGCAGCATGGTTTTCTAACACTGTGCAACTAGATTTCTCACGCATTGTCCCTGGGTGTCAAAGTCATTGTGAACCTGCGTGGATCCGAGGTACCGTGTCTGGAAATTGACGCATCTCTCTTTTGCGAGGGAGAAAAATGACGCATCTCCTGCACAACTGGAGAAGAAATAATGCACGGCCTCACTTGTAAGGAATCAACGCATCGCTGACTTTTCCGACGCACGCTTGCTCGTGCGGCTTTATTTTTGCCGCAAACCAAGTACATTGTGTAAAATCAACATTTCCAATGTTTTCTATTGAGTAAGGCTCTTATTCTTTCTAAAATTCATATCTTGACTTGTGTATGTTGGATTTTTGTTGTTTTGGTCTTGTTTGATTGAGATAAGTATTACCTATTTTTCTAAACTGATGTGGTGTTCATTTTGTGGTGTTTTCACTGTATTACTGTGTGTGTTGGTACAAATACTTTGCACATTGCTTCTGAGATAAGCCTGACTGCTTGTGCCAAGCTACCAAGGGGGTGAGAAGAGTTTATCTAAGTGTGTATCTTCATTGCTCTGACTAGAGTGAGGGTCCCTGCTTGGACAGAGTGTAAAGACTGCCAACCAGAGACCTAATTTCTAACAACTACCATTCCACATGTAAGACCAATTCAAGTCAATCCTCTAAGATTGGCATTTGTGATTTTTCCAAGGTTATCCTCTCCCAGCCTACCTGTTGGATCTGCGATTTCACCTGCAAAGATGGAATTTGAGCTGGCCAACCTTGAGAGCTATGCTGTGGCCCAGCTCAAGGAGTTTTGTCAGATGGGGCTCCCAACCAGGAGCAGCAAGAGGATGGCAGAGCTCCCTGGCATCCTCCGTACCTCCTTTATGTTGCAGGAAAGGGGACACTTTTTGGATCGTCCACAGAGGTCTCAGGAAGGCAGAGACGTGGCTCTACAGGCAGTGGCAGACATTACCCAAGGTCTACACAGAGACAAGTCAAGGTCCCCTCTGAAGCCCCTGCCATCTGCTGACTGATGGACTGCCATGTCTCATGGGGACATTCGTTGGACCGACAGCGGCCTGTTGCCGGATCTCTGGAATGATCACCCACTGAACGCTAAGTATCACGCATGTATTCTTCCGCTATTCTGTCACTGTTGATATCACTGTTTTTGATATAGTTACTGTTAATGATGCTGATGTTCTTGCCGAATGGATTGACATGTGGGGTTCCTCCGTTTGCTCTCCAGATTGGTATTCTTAGGTCACCCGCTGAACGCTAAGTATCACGCATGTTTTCTTCCACCATTCTATCACTGTTGATATCACTGTTTTTGATATAGTTACTGTTAATGATGCTGATGTTCTTGCCGAACGGATTGACATGTGGGGGTCCTCTGTTTTCTCTCCAGATTGGTAATCTTAGGTTCAGTATGAGGTGGCTCCCATACATCTGCCGCTCTGTTTGCTTCACAACTGTTTTATAGTGAACTGTTCTCATTGGAGCAATGCTGGTTTATGTGCTTAAGGTTCTGTTATCCCACAAGGTATGTCACCCTTCTGCCTGCTCACTTCTGCTGCGATCCTGCCCCCTCGTGTCCTCCCTGGCCGACGCTCAAATGGGACCCATACCCCCCCTTATATTCTCAAGACTTTATCCCTGCTCCTCTGCCCCCATGCCTCTGTGTTCTCAATCGCCATGTGTCTGAGGGTACATCTTTGCTGCCTGGGGGATACTTCCGGGGACCCACCCATCTGGTCCTGGTTTACCTTTATTTATTTTCCTTCCCTGTTACCCCCGACCCCTCCTCTCCCCGTCAGTCTTCCTCCTCTCCTTTCCACCCCCGGGCCCCCAGCTTTCCCACCTACATTCTAGTGCTGTAATTCTCTTTTCTTCCTGTCAGCTCCTTGCTTGACCCCCTCCTGTGCTCGCCCTGCCGTGGATCTCTTTGACCCGCAGTAAACAGTGTTTGGCCCATACAGAATGCCCCCTTGCCCGCATAGTGATCTTAGATTACTTTTCTCTCACTCTCTACAACTATTTCCCCTCTCTCCTCTCTGTCGCCTTCCTTTTCACTCTCTCCTCCTCTCTTCTCTTTTCTCTCATTCCTTTCTTCTTTTCCACTTCTTTGAGTGGTTTCTATTTCCTGACTACAACCAGTGACCCTTTCCCTGTCTTCCCTTCCCACCGCTCCCTCTGACCATTTTTTTCTTTATCACCTACTTTGACAAAGGAAATCCGAGTCACATCCCTGTGATTTCTAGACCTAGAAGTACCCTTTTGTTTTACTCCCGTAGACCCCTATGACGGTCCCTAGTATGGGGACCACTCTACCATTGAAGATAGTATCATGGAATGTACACGACCTCACACATATTAAAAAAAAGAAGGTCCTTGCTTATTTATGATCCAAACATGCAGATATTGCCCTCTTGCAAGAAACACATTTATCGTCCTTGGAATCCAAAAAGTTGTTCTGTGACTGGGTGGATGGCAGCCTGCCATCCCCATTGGAAGGCTCTGGCTCTTTACGCAATTCACCTTCACCATTCATTACAGTTTAAGGTGCTTCAATCGTGGTCCGACCCAGAAGGTTGATATATTCTAACCAAACTCAAACTTGGAGGTCGCACACTTTGCATTGGGTCCATGTATGCCCCTACGGGCTCCAAACATTCTTCTTTCTGCGATTAAACCGCCTTTTGACAGAGATAAGAGCCTCCCAATACCTCTTGGGTGAAGACTGGAACCTGGCCCGAGATCTGGTTCTTGATAGAACGGGCAGCTTGGACATCGGCAACAACACGGACAGGGCACTGTGGGGAGATGTAACATCACACATCCAATTGACCAGAGTACACTTTTATATCACCAGTACATGGGACACAATCACAGCTCCACTACTTCCTCGTCTCTCATACTCTGGTCCCAATGGTCAGAGACTCACAGATACTGGAGGCAGCAGTTTCCGACCATGCCCCTGTCAGTTAGGCGCTAGATTTGGGTCTTGTTTCTCCCGTCAGTAAACCATGGTGCCTAAAGACATCACCCTATAATATGCCGCAGGGCAAAGAGCAACTGCGTGCCCACATCTCTGCCTATATAACCGACAATAAAGGTTCGGTCTCTTCTCCTCAAGTGTCTGGGCTGCGGTAAAGGCGACAATCAGAGGGCAACTCATGAGAGACACAGCCCTTGCTAACGCCCAGAGACTCTCTCACCAACGAGAACTGGAAGGACTAATAGCAACATATACCCACAACTACACAGTGACTCCCTCCCTGACCACGCGCTGTCGCCTTGAGAAGGCAAAGATGGAGTTCAATGCTTTATATACATTCCAGGCAGAGTATGCCCTGCAAAGGATGAAGGGCAGACACTATGAGCAGGGTGAGAAGGCAGGTTGATTGCTAGCTGTCCAGCTCCACCAGCGAGAGGCAGTCCTCGCCATCCCTGCCATTCGGGATACTGATGGGATGCTCCTCACACACCCGCAGGATATAGTTGATATATTCGGATGCTTTTATTGTGCCCTCTATATCCCTGAAACAAGAGAGGATCATGATAGACTGGCTGCATTTTTTGAGGAGGCCCGGATTCCCAGTCTTACTGAGTAACGTAGAGGGCTCCTAGGAGGCAAGATTAGCAAAGAGGAGATATTACATGCTATATCCAATTTACTCTACCACAAAGCCCCGGGAGAGGACGGATTCCCAGCAGAAAATTACAAATGGACGGGAGCAGATATGGTGGACTCCCTCCATAAAGCCTTGCGGGATGCAGACACTACAGGATCTTTGTATCCTATTTCTAACAGGGCGTCCATAGCGGTAATCCCAAAACCAGGGAATGACCCCTTATTATGTGGCAGTTATTGTCCCATTTCCCTCCTCAACAGGGATACTGGCTAGCATCTTGGCATCCCTCCTCAAAAAAGTATTTCTGTCTCTTATTCATCATACCCAGGTGGGATTTGTACCCAGACACTCCTCAAGGAACCACCTACGCACCCTAGCACATGCATTCTGGACCACCAGAAACTCCAAGGAGGAAGCTGTGGCTCTCTCCCTTGATGATGAGAAGGCCTTCGACCGGATCGAATGGTGGTATCTTTTTGAGACCCTCAAATACTTTGGACTGAGAGAGGAATTCATTGCCAATGTCCATTGGCTTCACGACTCACCCACGACACAGGTCAATTGTGAGGGATTCCTCTCCGACGTATTTTCTGTCCATAGGGGAACCCGACAGGTGTCTCCCTTGTTGCCGTTGCTATTCCTCTTGGCAGTCGAGCCTCTGGCAGCTACTGTTCAACAGTCACCCCTCATAGCTGGCGTCCCTCTCCCAGCAGGTCACTCTATGATTTACTTGTATGCCGATGACATCTTACTCACACTCACGGACCTCTCCTGTTCCCTCCTAGCACTGCGAGATAGCCTGGCAGAATTTGAGGCACTATCAGGATATAAAATAAACTGGGATAAGAGTGAAGCTCTACCCCTGTCCCCAGTAACCACAAGTGCAGCTATCACGACCCTCCCGGTTTCCTTGAAACAATCCTGCCTTAAATATCTGGGGATCCTCGTCAATAAGGGCCTAGCCCACATGGTACAGGATAATTTGAAACCTCTGCTCAATCGCACCAAACGTGATTTTGAAAAATGGGCTCTATGGGGGAGAGTGCAAGCTGTACGCATGGTCACCCTGCCACGGTATACTTATGTGCTAGGGATGTTACCCTTATTAGTACCTCTGTCAATGCTGAGGAAGGTGGATGCCTGCACATGTAAATTTGTGTGGGGATCTCTCAGACTGAGGCTTTCCAAAGCTAATCTCATTGCGAGGTGGAATTGTGGGGGACAGGGATTGTCTTCTGTAGATCACTATGCATTGGCACTACACCTCTCACAGTTGGCCTTCATGCTTCTGGGTGTATCAGACCCCCCCATGGGTAAAGACAGAACAAGTACTCTCGAATATGCTGCCTGGACTGGCTCTGCTTTACGGTTCTAGACCACCCCCAAACCACAACCTGCTCATCCAGTTATACAGACCTTGTTGCACTCTTGGCATCGGGCTTACCACCTTCTGGGAGTGGATTCATGGATACATACGCATGCGCCACTCTGGGGAAATGCCAGTTTCCTAATAGGGGGGAAAGTGGTTGACTGGAAGGTCTTGCAGACTAGAGGCATTTTATCCATTGATCAACTCTTAGGTAATGGTATGCTGAAATCATTCCCGGTGTTGCAAGCTGAGTTTGGGCTCCCTGACCAATGCTCTTGGCAATACCGACAGCTCTCACACTGTCTCCGGAGCCATTTGGGGACCCCCACGTGGAGCCTACATCATTCATTGGTGCTCGAGTATTTACAAATCTGGGGTTCCTACTGGGGAATGACGTCAGGGCTGCACAATATACTGAATCAACATATATTCTCCCTGCCCCTTCTCACCTCCCTAAGGGCCCGATGGCAAGTGCAATTACAGGTAGATTACAACATGGAAGAGTGGACTGACCTTTTGGAGGCATGGGAATGAGGAGCTCGACAGACAAGAATGAAATTCTGCCGTTTCAAAACTCTACATGACTGGTACTGGATGCCCCAGAAGCTTAGGGCGGCTGGACTATTACCCTACGCGACTTGCTGGCAATGCCCCCACCTGCGTTGTGACTTACTAGATATACTATGTGACTGTCTGAATATACAACCATATTGGGAGCCAGCTGGGGTCACATTGAGGGAGATCCTACTCTTGCCGCCCTCTCGCCCGAAAACCCTGCTTCTTCTTCCTGACACTGGCGATATCCAAGGCATGTCCCACATACAGCTCCGCCTCTTGCATACAGTCCTGACAGTGGCTAAACTTTGTATTCTTCAACACTGGTGTGCAGCAGTGCCCCCCTCTCATGACAAATGGCTGTCGGCAATGTTCCAAACAGCCTCCCATGAACGTATCATTTACAAACTTACAGGACAGAAATATTCCTTCAAACATGAGCCCCCTTTCTCCAACTAGTGAGTACATAAACCCCCCACTCATTCACCTAGTTCCTCTTCCCCTGCTCCCCTCTCTTTCCCCCTCCTCTCTACCGGCCGTGCTCACCCACTCATCCTTTCTTTTTCCCTCCTCCTCCTTCTCTCTCTCTTGTTCTCTCACCCTTATCCTATTTCTCTCTATTCCTCCTTCTTTCAGGATTTACTTCCTTACCTCCTTTCCTTTTCTGCTTCTCCCTTCTCTCTCCCCCACTCTCTATACCTCTTCTTGCCTTTCCTACCTTCTCTCTCTCTCTTTATATCCTTCCTATGTGCACGTCCATCTCCTCTGCCTCTACAATAAGTTATCAGCCCCCATTGCTTACTATTGTTCCTCTGTCACGTTTACTCCCTTCAGTGTGCTGTTGATCCTTGCTGTGACACATGTGCACAGGGGTCCTTGAACTGTTATTGATTTCCACCACCTCTCTCATCAGGCGAGCAAACACATGATTATTTGGGCATTCTGTTTGTAAGAATTATGTTGACGATGCCAGCTCTGTGCCATTGCCTCTCGTCGCCATCGTCCCCTCCTACTACCTGGATGTTTCCCACAGCTGGCAATGCTGGGGGTCTTATCAATGTACCCATATATATACATATATATATATATATATATATATATATATATATATATATATATATATATATATATTTATGTTCACAATCATATTGACCAGTTCTTTTGATACTATGACACTGCAGGTTCTTGCTGAGGTTTTGACTGCTGTTCTAGATCTAGATATCTTGCTGTTGGAGGAGGATTGTTGTTCTGCTTCGTCATTATGATTCTTTATTATGCTCATGTGTATTGTCAAATGTCAGCCATAACGGTTTTCTTGCTTAGAATTTTCAATAAAGAATTTTGAAACAAAAAAAATACACATTTGTTTTTCACTACGGCAACACCTATCTGTCCCAAAGGATTACACTGAGATTGTCTTATTATTACCTTTTATAAGTGTAATTTCCAATTGGGAGGAGATGGGACCCCCACATTTGGTGTCACTGGAATCATAATTTAAAATCACAACTTATGGTAACGTCTGATTTTAAATTGTAATTCTGAAAATGCCACTTTTTGAAAGTTGGAATTTTCTCACGTTAACCATTTGGTGCTTTCTGTCTCCAAATATACTTCTGGTTGGGTCACAGTTGGGCTCTTCTGCATTACCTCTGCACAGCCACACACAAAGGGAGCTTAGGTGTGACTGATTGGCCATCCACAGACCGATGGGCCATTCTGGACAGAATGGGAGGGAGGAGGTGACACATCTGAATGGGATGTGTCCTAATCCCACACAAAGGGCTGTGTAACTCCTTGTGGTGAGTCTGGAACCAGAGCAGGAAGGGCAGGGACTCTGTGCACTTCAAAGGCCTCTCTTTGAAGTCTCCCCTACTTAAAGGCACCATTGAGTATAAGACCTAGACCTCAGACACTACCAACTCGGTACACTTCTGAATCTGTGTATACTTTGCTAGAAAGAAGGACTGTTGTGCTTCTGAAAGGACTGTTCCTCTGCAGGACTCATGCTCTGCTGACCTGCTGCCTGCTGCCCTCCTTGCCTGGTAGTGTGAACGACTGGACCTGAATCTCTCCAACCCAGAACCAAAGTGACTCCCGGGCTTGCTAGCTTGCCTCCTGTTATTCTGAAGGCTCAGGGATACAAAAGACTTCCAAAACACCTGCTACAGCTCCTGAACCTGTCTTCAACCAGCTCCTGCCTCTCCAGTCCTGGGCCCTTGGAAGTGTTTTTCAGCTCCTAAAATCAATCTTTTGGGCTCTTCACAATCACAAATGGCCCATTGGCATCGGAACCACAGCACTGGCAGGAACAATCAGCGTGAGCCCCAACAAGTTCATCTTTTTGCACAACCAGCATCATCTCTCATGACTGTGAGGCTCCAGTCCACCCGTCTGCGATGCCTGGCCAAATCTTCACAGACCACTTCCACCTTGCTCCCGGTGATCTTCTTCCCTGCGAACAAGACTCTTGGCTCAAATTTTGAGAAGGTAAAACTTCAGCTAGACTTGTTTTGGAATGTAACCAAACCCACACTCTATCGTGGTCAGCCTGAACTTTTGGATTTAACCAGGTCTAGTGTGACAACCTAGCCCCTGTTAGTGCTTTATGCTTTTAAGCACTACATTACATTTATTCCTTAAAAATTAACATATCGGCATCTACTTTTTGGATTTTTGTTGTTTTGCTATTATTTTACTCATAAAATTAAGCACTATTTTTCTAAGCAGGTATGGTTTCTTTTGTGTAGTGTTTTCACTGTTACTATTTAAAGTGTTGCACAAATATTTTACATATAAGTTAATCCTTCCTGCTCTGTGCCAAACTACCAGAAGGCGAGCACAGGTTCATTTATGACGTGCATCTGACTTACTCTGACTAGGATACTGGCTCTTGCCAGGACAGGGTACATACCTCTGCCAACCAGAAACCCAATTTCTGACAATATTCTTATAGTATTATAATTATTGCTAATCATTAGAGGGCTTTATAAACATGTTCCATTACAGTTTAAACAAGGAGTTATGTTTTTCCTCTCATTGGTTCAGTACATCTTTTATGCTTAAAACAACACACTCGTCTTCGTAGGTGCAACTTGGTAACTGCACAGAGGAATGCTTGTTACATATTCCTGTAAAATGGTCTCAAGCCCATTCCTTCAATAAGATGTCAGAATTGTCTTTATTTAAGGGGAACTATTTTGCTGGCATACAGTTAAATATGTTTGGTAAACTCAGGTGGTATCACAAAATAGTAGAGAACGTTTTATTTAGACTGTATGCTGGCTGCAATCTAGCTGTGATTCTGCTCACGCCACCACCAGGGGCGTAAACGCAGGCCCCTGCAGCCCTTGCGACCAACGGGATCCCATAGCCATTCAGGGGGCTCGCAAACCATCATGGGGCACCATTCAGCTCAAGGCCAATGGATAGCTGTTCTGCGGTAATGGGAGAATCAGGCGCCTCTTATCACATTATGCAGGATTTTCCCACCATTATTTGTTACGCCCACTGGCCGCCACATTTACTAACCTTTGCAGAAAATCGGAACCAGGCATTCCCTTTTAAGAAGGGTATGGATCCCCTTTTTTCCATAGATGCCTTAAAAAAGCGTTGATATTTGAGTGCAAAAACAAGACATGTGCCAAAGTGTTTTCTCCTTGTCCTATACGCAGTCCCACCTTACATGTAAGGTACTGCTAAGGGGCAATGGAGAAACAGAAAGCGAGATGAAAAGAGAGCAAACAAGGTGAAAGTTGTAAGATTTATCTTCTCAATAAATCTCGCTTTTGGCTTTAAAAAACAAACATGGAGCAAGGCTCCCAGTGATCTGAATGAACCAAGGGCTTGTGTTATCTAAGCAGCATTCCAGTCAGTTTCCACAGGTCTGTTCAAAAGAAAAGAAGCTCCTTCAAGCAAACGAAAACACCTGAAGTTCGCCCAAACAAAAAACGATTCCTTGCAAAATGTTTACTATTCGTGATTCTGTTCCGGCAACAGCTGCCTTTGCCTCTCTCTTGTATCATCCGTCGGTTACCTCAAAAATACTCCTACTAACTAGCGGCCTTCCCACCTCTGCAGTTCGGCGTCTGCGTTTAGGTAGATATGTGCGCCATTGATCTAGTTCGGCGCACGTACACGGCAATTAAACAGCTGTCTGGTTGGACTTGAGGTAAATGAATTAGCCTCCTGTTGCTTAACGAAAACGAACAGACAAAATAAGAAATATTCTTGCATATATTACATATATTTCTTATTTATCCCAGTGGTATGACAGAAATTGTCTTCGTCGATTTTCACACGTCATAACAGTATCTGGCTGGGGTTCACAATCCACGGAATACTCAAAGCCAAACCGGTATTCGGTATACCCACTGTGGATCTGTAAGAGGTCACATGACACCTACAGAATGTAGAGATGGCAAAACAACAAACTAACAGGGAGAACCGAAATAGAGCCGAGCCATGGGTTTGGCTCGGATGTTAGAACGTGTGCGCGAGCCTAGTCCTGAAAATGTTTGCTATGTAGATCATACAACAAACATGACATGAAATATAAAAAAGTATGTTAAAAATTCAAAAAAGTGTATTTCACACATGGAAGCATATGGAAGCTTTGACATAAATACATCATGTTACAGCCCTGCGAAGAACTTCTTAAAAGTGATAGCTTTTAAACCTGAACCATCGGTGAATTGCAATTGTCATGCAAGCCCAGTACCTGGACCACATTACTATAAAGAAACAATATCGTCTTTTAAATCAAACACAATAGGTTTTTGTACAACTGGTATTATGAACTCACATATTTGAAAAAGCTTTCATGGGGATAATGAACAAAAAAAACAGTTTTGGTGAAATAAAATATTTACCTAAGTTTACACAGTTTAAGTGGGGAAGCTGGGATATATCCAGGTTTTCTAGTTTCACCTTGAACAAATCAGCCAGTAAAAACATGCTATGTGAAAAATATTTGTGCCCCTCCCAGACCGCTGGGCATTCCCCCAAGGCTCAGGAATAAACCTGGTGGTCAGCGGAGACAGCCATACTGTAACAAGATGACCCCTGAGTGAAACAGCAGACTGTGAATTCCTGAAACAGAGTTCAGGGGGTGAGGACAGGCCCGATTGCAAAGCATCCAAAGACTGAACAGTGTGTGTGCGATACGTCCACGGCACAGGCAGATGTAAAGTTGCATACTAATTCTGTCTTTACCCCGAAATAGAATTAGTGTGTTTCTCTCATACCTAGGAGATAGACATAGCGGTGATAGAGAAACCTCACCTCTCCCCAATCACTCTGTGCGAGATCAGTTTCTCTCCTCGAAGACAGAATCCCAGTTGTGAGTGGAGTCAAACCACACAAGGCCAAGAGACAAGCTTCAATATATGTAAGACAAGCTCTTAGAGACAGACTTGACTTTTGGTCCAGTCACGATAGGTGAGTCCAGAATAAAAACGGCCAACACACTGGCCAATCTGGTACTGCCAGAGTGCCCAAAATTCCAGATCGATATGTGAGAGAGAGGAGTCTTATAGAGACTGGTGTGAGAAAGGTAGTCTGGAAGATGTCTAAGGGGATGTTGTGAGAGAAGTAAGTGTGAGGGGCTAGTGAAAAAGCAGGAAAATAGCATTTATGTGTGGTCGAGGAAGCAGGGTGTCAGAGAAGGGAGACATACTGGGCCTCTCCGCAGCTTCGACACGGTATGTCATCACACTCTCTGCACACGCCTCCACAACGCTGGAATCCACGACAAGGCACTCAACTGGATCTCGTCATTTCTCTCAGGCAGAACCCAGAGAGTCCGCCTCCCACCGTTCCTGTCAGAAGCCTCCAGAATCATCTGTGGCCTCCCCCAAGGATCTTCGCTCAGACCCACGCTCTTCAACGTTTACATGGCCCCCATCGCCAACATCGCACAAATCCACCACATCACATCAACATAGTTTCTCACACAGATGACACTCAGCTCATCCTCTCCCTCACGAATGACCCTACAACTGCAAAGAACAACCTCCACAACAGACTTCACGCCATCGCCAGCTGGATGGAATAAAGCCACCTCAAGTTAAACACAGACAAGACAGAAATCCTCATCTTTGGCACCAACCCCCCAGCTTGGAATGACTCCTGGTGGCCCACCTCCCTAGGAGCCGCGCCCTCACCCACCACCCATGCACGCAACCTAGGCTTCATCTTGGACTCCACACTCAGCATGACTCAGCAGGTCAATGCCATCTCCTCTTCCTGCTACAACACTCTCCGCATGCTCTGCAAAATCTTCAAGTGGATTCCCATCGAAACCAGGAAAACTGTCACCCACGCCCTGGTCAGCAGCCGATTGGACTACGGAAATGCCCTCTATGCAGGAATAACTGGCAAACTCCTAACAAAGCTGCAAAGAATCCAGAACACATCCGCCCGCCTCATTCTGGACATCCCACGCCACAACCACAGCTCCCCCCACCTCAGACACCTTCACTGGCTACCAGTATCAAAGAGGATCACCTTCAAACTCCTTATCCACGCACACAAGGCCCTCCACGACACAGGCCCAGCCTACCTCAACAACAGACTCACCTTCCACACCGCCACCCGCAATCTTCGCTTTTCCTTGCCCTCGCCTCCATCCCCCGCATCCGCTGCATCACCGCCGGAGGAAGATCCTCCTCTCACCTAGCCGCCAAGACCTGGAACTCCCTACCACTCCACCTTCGCCAGACCCAAGACCTCTTGAGATTCAGGAAACGCCTCAAGACATGGTTCTACAAGCAATAGCTCCTCCCCCCCCCCCAGCGCTTTGAGACCCTACCGGGTGATTAGTGCGCTCTATAAATCCTTGATTGATTAAATCCTTGATTGATTGTCCATGAAAAGAGAATAAGGGTGGGAGTGAAGGGTATGTAAGATAAAGAAAGGGAATTGAGGGGATTAGAAAGTGGAATGGGTGAGGAAAATACATTTAAGGAATGGAAGAATTATAACAAGAGACCAAAAGAGGAGGTTTGTGTTAGACCTGGCATCCCTTTGCGTGTTTTCCCCCTGACTATTTGCATTTAGATCTCCTGTTCTGCTGACTTCATTTTTGCTGGCCTTAGGATTCTGCACACTTTACCACTTCTGACCAGTGCAAAAAAGTGTTTGTGTTCTTCCCTAAAACTTGGCTACATTGGCTCATTCCCATTTGGCACATTTAATTTATTTATAAGTCCGTAGTAAAGTCCACTCCATGTGCCTAAGATGTGTAAATTAAATGCTACAAGTGGACCTGCAGTAGTAGCTTGAGTAGCTCCTTAAACCCACTCAAGTACCTTCTTAAACATGTCCCAGGTCTGCCATTGCATAGCTTGTGTGTGTAGTTCTGTACTGTCATTTCGACCTAGCAAAGCATGCCTTTTTGCCAGATCCAAACCTTCCTTTTTTAATATATATGTCACCAGTAAGGTAGGCTTAAGCAGCCCCAAGGGCAGGGTGCAGTATATTTAAAAAGTGGGACATGTACTTTTAAGTTTTACATGTCCTGGTACTGACAAACGCCTACATTCATTTTTCACCACTGCAAGACCTATCTCTCCTGTATGTTAACATTGGGATTACCTTATGACATCTTGTAAGTGTAATTCACATTCTGGAAGAAGTAGACTTTTCAAGTTTGGTGTCGCTGGAATTACAAGCTAACATCTTGACTTATAATTAAGTCAGACTTTAAATTGCAATTCTGAAAATGGCACTTTTAGAAAGTTGGCATTTTCCTACTTTAGTCATTTAGGGACAGATGTAGCAAAGGGTTTTTGCCATTCTGTGTCAATGGGAAAATGTGTTCGTACCTATGGCCCTTAGTGCCTGCTCCCTGTCTTATCACATGTCTGGGATGAGGTGACAGCTAGGCTTTGTGTATTCCTCCTAGACAGTCACACACAATAGGAGCTTAAGTGTGACCTGATTGGCCTTGATGGGCCATCCTGGACAGGATAGAAGGGAAGTGCTGGGTACAGCCTAATTTAAACCTGCAAAGGCTATGCCCTGTCCACATACAAAGGGTTTCATAGCCCCCTGTAGTAAGTTGGTAGCCAGGGCAGAAAGGGTAAGGACTCTGTGTACTTCAAAGGCATGTCTTTGAAGCCTCCACCAGTTCACAGGTCTAACTGAGTACACTTATGGAAATGTGGATACTCTGACAGGAAGAAGGACTGCTGTGCTGCTGAAGATCTACTACTCTGCTGGACTGCTCTTTGCTGGAATACTGCTTTGATGTACTGCCCAGTGCCCACTGCCCTCTTGCCAAGAAGTGAGAAGGACAGGACCTGAATCTCTCCAACCCAGAACTCAGAGTGATTCCAATCGATCAGCTGGCATCCTGATCTGCAGTCTCGGGGACTTAACAGACTTTCAACCACCCTGCTCTTGCACCTGGACTTTGCCATCTGTGAGTCTATCCTGCCAAGGGTGCCACCCCAGTCCTGGACTCTTGGAAGTAAGCCTAAGGTGCTTTCTTCCGCAGAATCAATACATCCTCTGCTGTGGAAGCAGAATCAACGCATCATTTCTGGTGCATGTAGAAAATTGATCCATCACCTCTGGTGCATTGGTCGGAACCGGTGCAACCAGAACTGCATCACTGCTGTACCTCACATCTTGAAACCAGGGTATTGCCTTTGGAACTAACACTGTGGCATTTTTCTCAGTACAAGTTCCTCACATCGTCGTCGATGGCAGTCTCGACGATAATGCCGAAACTCTGCATCACAGCCCCTGTGCTCATCTGAACCAAGGCATCAGCACAACTGCCCAGCGCATCTTTGACATATCAGGAACTCGCACCTCAGCCTCACTCCATCTCAGAACTGACGCATCACCGCTTTTGAGTGGACAAAAGCAATGCATCCCCCCTAATGCATGGGCTGGAACTGATGTATCGCTCTGCAACCCAGATGGAAAGTTCTTTTGTTCAGCCGGCCCAACTTGGTCCCTGTAGCAGGCCTTGGCTTCATCGCAGTCTGCCTGAACTTTTGACTTTGTCCTGGGCTAGCACAACCAGATATCCCTGGTTGGTGCTTTTGGCTTCTAAGTGCTATTTTACAGTTTATTCTTTAAAAATTAAAAACTCAAGTTCTGCATATTGAATCTTTGTCATTGTGGTTGTGTGATATTTATTAAATTAAGTTCTGTTTTCCTAACCAGGTGTGGGGTCCATTTTGTGTGGTGTTTTCACAGTTTTGCTGCTTGAATTGTTGCACAAAAACTTTACACATTAGCCTCAGGTTAAGCCTGACTGATTTTTACCATGCTAACAGTGTGTGAGCACAGGTTAATGTGGGGTTTACTGGTGCCTTACCCTGACACTCCAGTCAGTTTGAGAAAGAGAAGACATTTGAGATCAAGAAGAGGACAGGGCAAACTTTTGGTAAATTGTGACACGAACAGGGAGGGCCATGTTACTAGTACAAGCACAAAATGGGGCACCATCTTTAGAGAGGGTAGAGGAGAAAAACGAACCTTCACCCTTGTGGAAAACTCCTTGCACTAGCCTTGTAAGGCAGACAGGAAAATAGGAGAGAGGGATAAATAAGAGATGGAGTAGTTGATAGGTAGGCTGAGCATGGAGAAACGTGAAGGGTGTGGCAAAAGTGGTGTATAAGAGAGTAGGTTGAGAAATACATGGTGAAGAGAGACAGGAGTGAATAGAGTGTGATGGGGTGAGAGTAAGAAAATTCAAATGAAAGTGAAACAAGAGGAACACGTGGAATGTGATGGAAGAGAGACATTGTAGCTGAAGTAGTGAACAAGGGAAAGAAGATGAGGGACAGAGGGAAATGGAGGAAAGGTGAGGAAGGGAAAGAAGGAGTAGAGAGTGAATGTGTGAGGCTATCTGACAGTAAAAGGGGAAACAAACTACAGTAGGAAATGGAGGGTGAAAAAATAAAAGTAGCATAGGCAACATTTGACTTTAAAGGTAGCACTGGGCAAAAATCCCTCCATCCTGCCCCATTCACACTGCCAGTGGGAACAATGTCTTCATAGGCATAACAAAGCTTCCACAGCCTGTGAGACCTAAGGTTCATTGACAAACGTACAAGTGACTAGTGTTAGGATTAACATGAAATGACTGCAGCAAATCCACATGATGAGACTACAACAGGACTTTGAATAACCACAGCAAGGTAGTTACCATACCTGTACCAGTCCAATGAAAGAGAAGCCTGCACTGCTATTACCTTGCAGCACAGGTTCTAAGAAGAAACAGCATTGACACAGCTATTTCCAATCTGTACCTTTTCTGTGAGGGAGAGAAGTCTGTGCTCCAGTTGCTCATTTTATACCTGTTCTGTGAGAAAGGGAAGCTTGCACTATTGCTACCCATCTGTTTGCAAAAGAACCGTGTGTCCCTCCTCCTTCTGTTCCCATCTGCCATTTATGTATTCTTTGTGTTTGGGAAAGTTAAACTGCTATTGCCTATCTTGCACCTGTGTTATGTGTTAGTGAAGTATGTATAAATGCTTCACTGCACTTAAGCCAAAATGATTGGCAGTGACAATGGTTGTTTTTAAAAGATTATATAAATCAAAGAGTGAACTTTCAAAAATATGTGAGCCAAGGATACTTTTGGTTTCATGTGTAAAACAACCAATGTTTTTTAATGGACTAGACCTCTATATAAAATGTAGCTTGCATGAGGCTCCACAGCACATGCTTTATGCCTTTGGCCATAGATCTATGTTTTTAGCCAACATCACTTTGTAGTGGGGATTCTGCTTTCTGACTTGTGATTTATGGATATGGTGACCTCTTGACAACACCAATAGTCTTACTTTCTCTGCCTGTCTTATATCTAATGACACCCCCTTATGTTGCATCTCGTTTGGGTGGACTGTGATGGGCACCTGTTTCAAATTTATTGATGGGATTTAGAGAGGAACCTGTATCCCTTGTTGCAAATGGATCCAGTCCATTTAGTGCACCAGAATTTTTCACTTTGGATCACCCGATGTTTGGACTTTTACAGTGGATGAGCCTCAACACCTGAGTCTTACTCATGGCTATTTCACAGTAGTAAAACTGAGTGTTTAGTTCCAGTGATCGCCTTTTAAGATAAGTCCACTGTGGCCCACTAGTAGTCAAATGTGATACATGGGTGTCACAAAACTTATTTTAATCTACGTGCTGTATATATTTGTAATTTAATGCATCATATTTAGTATTTTGTATGCAATAAATGTACTTTTGCTTTTGAAAAGAAAAAGTACTGCCTGGATAATAATGTAGTGAGTGTTGTTGTTGGTTGGTATTACTATCCAACACCACCTCCCCTGAGTAGGTCTTAGACTGCTTTGCTTCGCTACCCTGAGACAGTGACAGTGAAGTGTTACAATAGGGTACCTAGTCTAGTAAACAGAAAATTGTGGCCCTATTACTGGGTAAGCGTCATATCCTGCACAACTAATAACCCAATGCCTTACATACATTTGCACTGAACATGTGGTATTGTGGTTGCAGTACATCAACAACCTGTTTCTGATATGAAATGAACTGAGAGACATGGCTTACAAATTCATTGGGACCTTGATTAGAAATGAGTTTAACATTGTCCGTACCGGGATGGTTAGCAATGCAACAGTGGAATACCTAAGTAGTGGTTAAAGGAAATATAATTATAACTTCTTTGCTCAGAAAAGAAACAGCAGTCTACTACGCTATAGAGGTGCACACCCATAGCTCTAAAGAAAAGTACACCACAAGCGACCGGCAGTGGTCCCGTGGACCAATGCCTACTCTTAATAAATGTTACTTGTTTAAAAGCAAACACAGAAAGCAGGCAAGAAAACACAAAAAGCAGACCACCATCCCTATGATGGCTGCAACTTACTACCTACATCATTAATATTCATGTGATAGGTTCGATTGTGACCCAATAGGAATCAGTATTTTGCAAACTGTCCTATTAGTATACAGGAGATTTTGCAAAAAGCACACTGGTCGAATAAATATTGCTTGCAAGTTGTGACCACTATTTTGCAACTAGTGCTCCTTGCATCCAGCCCTTGATGCCTAGCTGTACTACACGAGATACATATGTTCCATTCAAAAGGGAATTACAGGTGATATAATTATTCAGTAGTTGCCCACTCATTTTATAGGTTTGACTCCATTCAACAATAGTTGAGTGTCGTGACGTGAGCACATATTTCTGAGAATTATCCTTCATTTGAAACATGTGTTCTTCTCAATTAAAGTGATGTTTTAAAATTACTTTACAATATGATTTTGTTTCTTTTCTTTAATAGTTCGTACCAAAAGTTATCAGAGCAATAACAGTGATTTGCTGAATATACTTTAATTGAATTTCTGACAGGTGCTACAATGCCTCTCCCTTGCACTCTGTCATTCACCATATCAAATAATGGTACAACAGAAGGTAACTCTGGGCACTTTCTGTCACAGTTTTCTTTCACAGACCCCAAAATATGTACAGCCCCTACCTTTGTACCAGTCTACTATTTTACTTTAGCTGATATCATCTAGTCATAAGCGTGCCTTTTTTGGTACTATTGTTTCAGGCAAATCACACAGCGCCATGTGACATGGGTCCTGTTTTCTATGAGACATTTATCAGATGCCTTTCACCAGGTTAATAGTTTTGGGACTGTAATTGATGCTTTATTTGGTTATCTTTAGTAACTAATTTAGAAAGCAAATCACAAAGAAAATGTATTTTAGGTAGGAATTTGTCAAGGTATTATCTTTGACTGATAGCCCAAAGTCAAAATTAAGCCAATCTTGCTACTGAAACTGTGGATTTCCTGTCAAAGGATTTACTGAAAGTTGGGAATCTCTGTAAATGGAACAGGTGTTGTGTCTGCTGAAACCTCTCTCCATGCAGGAATGAATTCACTACAGATGATTGATGCAAGGGACAGCTTTGTGGTTTGGGTCTTGGTAAGTGTTACCCTGGCATGAAGCTAGTTGTGCTATCATGTGGATAATGCTGATGACATGGGATAAAGCTTGAAAAGGGCCAGCGGTGGTGTGGGAGATAGGTCTCTGGAACATACCTTGCCAACGAATGAGCAGAAGGGCTCAAGTTTTGCCAAAGTAGATGTTTGGAGCGAGGGATAGAGAAAAACTGCCAAGAGACAACAGTCGTCTCACTGGCCCCCTCTGTAGAGGGCATGGTTTCACTGCCACAAAGAGTTGTAGTGATAATGCTGTCCCTTTTCTTATTTATAAAGTTAACTCAAAAATATATGAGTCTGCTAGCCAGTTCACCTTGCACTTCTCACTTCCTAACTTTTTACTAAACAAACCAATATAGATAGCAATAAAATAATGGCTAACATCAATGTCCAAAACAAATTGTCCATAACACAGTTAAGTAAAAATATGTAAAGTTATGGGAAGAGAAAAATTGTTACTGATGAGCTTTAGCAATAAACATTAAATTGAAATCATTGAAACAGTAGAAATAATAACCATCAGAGTTTTTACTTTGACGTATTCTCATCCTGCTACGGAGCTACAAGTGCATTTTGTAAGATAAAATGAGGGTAGTAATCACAGAGAAAAATTGTTCCTCCACGCTTAGAAAATTTCCTGGAAACAACACATGAAAATTTTCCACCTGGACAGGTTTCTCTTGAATAGACCTCAAGGTTGGTTGGATACGTTTTACAGGAGCCCACCCCTCAGTCAGAAATGGCCACCTAGTCTGAAAAGTTTCAGGCAGTACAGAATTCCATATCAAGCTGATTCAAGTGTGCATGGTTTATCTGAAAATGCACGTTTCTTCCAATAGGATATTTCAAAGTGGTATGTCAGAGGCATTTTTGAGTTTGAATTCTTTGAACTGTACAATTGTAATTGTAATTATAAAGCACTTACTACCCCTGATGAGGCATCAAAGTGCTTTTCAGCTAGTAGCACACTACTCCAGTACTCAAAAAGGATGAGTGGTGGATTAGTATAGGGAATTATGAGTTAATCTGAGCAGTGGGTGGTGGACATGTGAGTCTGTTAGTCAAATTGAATAGGATAATTGACGGTTAGAGGAGGGAAGAGTCTAGAAAGTGTTATTTAGGAGATCATAGTAGTAAGATTAGATTTGGGATGAGTAAAAGAAGAGACGGATGAAGGATACATGAGGTGAGAATTTAGAAATGGTTGCTTGGGAGATCATAGTAGTAAAATAGGATTTGGGGTGATCCAAGGAGAGAAAGGAGGGAAGAATTTGGAAAGGTTTCTTTCGCAGATCATAATAGTAGAATGAGGTTTTTGGATGAGTCGGAGAGTGGAGGCAAAGGATATATTGAGTGAGATATAGTATGGGACATAGAGTATTGCATTGGAGAGCCAAACATTTTTTTTCTCTTCTACAGTAGGAATAAAGTAATAAATATATAAATACATAAGTACATGGAATAGAGTAATAATTATATTAATACATAAGTTCATGGAGAGGGTATAGATGTATGTATGAGAAAGATAATACATTGAGATTTAAAGCTGTATTTTATATACTCAGAATTTCAGGTGTTGCTGTACTTTAAGCTAATTTATTAGTGTATTTTATAACTTTATTATATTTTCCTCAATATTCCAGTAGTGATGTGCTTGCAGATTAAATAGTTACAATAATATTGACTTATTGTGATAGATAAATACAACAGAGAACCACAAGTGTCTAATCAAATAACTTATATAAAAACTATGCAGAAACCTATATACATGTTAAGCATCAAAATAAATAAATTAAATATATATATAGATATATATATATTAATACATAATATATTAATATGTGCATTGTGTTCATTCTTTGTACTAAGGAGTCACTGTTAACTTAAATAGCATGAATCTCAACCTTATGGTGACAAGCTGCTCTCTGAATAACTGCATGATACGCAGTAGTATCAGGGAAGATGGCTAGGTGAGTCAACATTATATTCGTCCTGAGCTCCTGCCCCTGAAGGTTGATTACATGGGTCTCCCACCCCATAATGGCTCCCAAAGTCAGAGGAACAGTGGACCGATCCCTCTGGTGGAGGTAGCAGAGAATATCGATGTAGAGAAGGTGATAGAGGTGTAGGGAGGGGTGGAAGTGGTGGGGAGGGGTGGAAGTGGTGGTGGGAAGTGGAGGAGTTGGGGATAGTAGAGGCGATAGGGATAGTGTTGGTAAGTGCCTGGGTGTAAAAGGCAATGGAGGAGAGATTGTTGCCTGGTCTTTGTGAATCTTAGGCACAGAATGCATAGGTTCCTCAAAGGCTAGTTCTTCTTCAAATGTATTTGTTACTTGGGGATAGGAGTCATATTACTGGAAGCGTCTCCGAGGTAGCTTAGCAGAAATCCTACTACTATCCGCAAATGCGTGCTCTACTCTGCTGCATGCCCCATGAAGCAGCTTTTTGGCACTCTTTGGAATGCCAAAAACTGTTTGTGATGCACTGATTACGGGTGGATGCGTGCCTCTTAGACCTGCACGGTGCTTGAGGTCTAGGACTTACCTGGCCAGTGGGATGTGTTGAATGTTGCATGACACATTTTCAATGTACCCCTGTACATTTGCAGAAATGATTTGTACATCTACTATGCTCCGATGAATCCCGTCTATCCAGCTATATTTTTATATCTTTCAGTGACATAGGTTACGAAACAAAAACAAACAAAAAACGCATGTCTTAGTGTGTGTTCATTCAGAATTGATGGCGGTACTGTCCCATTACACCACAGTCTTGAAGAGAGCCACAGTGACTTCATGAGCCCGATTCATTAGCTGAAATATGTCGACTGAACACTAGTATATGAGAGATAAATTACATTCTCACGTCACATCCACCTTTGTTTTTAACCCTGCCCCAGGCATCCGCATTAAATTTTCCATCTTTAGGTGGATACCCTGGAGGTATTTTTAGATCCTTTACTCATATTTACTGTATCATCAATGAACAACCAGCTCCACTGTAATCAGCCGTTGTAGCGCACTTAGGATGCATTTGGTATCCCAGGTGGGAACCTGATGATGAAGCATGTCTCCAACTAAGTTGGTGGGTGAGGGTTCTTCGTAAAGAAAAATTTACTTTGTAGAGAAGAACAGGTTTTCCTCCCAAATATAGTAAACAGACATGAATGGAACATAATTGACATAGTAGGAAGCTCGTTCTCTTTTGTTGTGTAACTCTGAATCTACTACATGGTCCACCCAAGATCTAATTTGTGTAATGATTTCTTGCCAGTAATCGTGTCAAAGGTAAAGACGACTTATCATCTTTTCATGTCAATCTACAAAATTTCCGTTTGGCATAAAACAAGGGGTGTATGCAGCATGTTCTTGTGAACCTGTGTAAATCGTTTCTAAACCAGTAGCACCTGAAGTTCACTGAGAGACACAATGACCACTAGAAAATCTACTTTCAGTGATTGGTACTAGAATGGGAAGGAGTTCTACGTGCAATGGTTTAAAGGGTGCTCTGATAATTACAGTGAAAACAATCTTCAGATCACAAGCTGAATCAAGTGGCAGTTTAGGTAGTATTAGACTTTTGAGATCTTCCATGAATGTCTTCATAACAGGTATTTTGAAGATTTGAAAACTACAACACATTTTCTTTTCATTTAACTGCATAACATGTCTGCAAAAGGGGCTTTCTGTCATTCTTTTAAGACTTGCATACACTCCTAAGGTAGTTACAAATATCCAAATTCTAATATTTCAGGCGGCAAGTCGCAAAGCTGAGAGATTCGAGGTTGTGATTTTCTAGCTTTGTAAGATGCTGCCTGAAAAGGTCTTGAATGAAGGTTTTTTATGAGGATAAATGCACATCCCGAGAAGTACTGGTTCAGCAAATAATGGAACCAAAGGAAATAAAGGGCTGGGAGAACTGGTAGATTGTAAAGTCTTTCATAATTACAGGCACTGTTTGAGGAAGTTGAAAGAGTATATTTGACTTCATTGCTTCTGTCAACCACACATCCTCAAACCTTGCAATAGCCTACAGGAAAAAACAATGAAGATGAATAAGTTGAAAATGTAGGTCTATTTGAAGTATATGATGAGTCCTAGTCATAAGAACAGTGTCTAGAAAGAGATGTAAGGGGGGACTGTTTTCTCTTTCTTCCTAGACAGCTCTGTAGGAGATGGTTGAACATCTGGAATGGCATGATCATGCCCCCCCTAAAGGTGATGTCAGATGTGTTGTTGACCAAGGCACCTTCCTGACAGGAGACACCAAGGAGGCTTTTGGAACCTGTTAGACCTGGCGTTCTTGGCATGGTCTCCCCTAAGTTTTTGCCTCTATTTCCCACGTTGTTGCTGTGTGCTGAACTCTGTTTCTGCTGTTTTTGTTATCTGGGCACTTCACCACTGCTGACCAGTGCTAAAGTGCAAGTGCTTCCTATGTGAGATTGCATGTGTAAATGGCTTTTCCATGATTGGCATATTTGATTTACTAGTAAGTCCCTAGAAAAGTGCACTAGAGATGCTAGGGCCTGTAAACCAAATGCTACAAGTGTGACTGCTGCACTGATTACGCCATCCATATGAGTAGACCTGTAAACATGGCTCAGACCTGCCACTGCAGTGTCTGTGTGTACAATTTTAAACTACTCCAACTTGACTTGGCAAGTGTACCCACTTGCCAGGTCCAAACCTTCCCTTTTTATTCAAGGTAGGCCCTGGGTAGCCCCATGGGCAGGGTGCAGTGTATGCTAAAGGTGGGACATGTACTGATATGTTTTACATATCCTAACTATGAAAAACTTCCAAGTTCGTTTTTCACCTTTGCAAGGCCTGTCTCTCTCAATGGTTAACATGGGGACTGCCTTTAAATATTATTTAAGTGTAGTTTCTCTTTGAAAGCACATAGAAATGTGGAGTTTGGAGTCTCTGAACTCACAATTAAAAATGCATCTTTTTGTAAAGTTGTTTTTTAGATTGTTAGTTTGAAAATGCCACATTTAGAAAGTTGGAATTTTCTTGCTTAAACCATTCTGTGTCTCTGCCTGTTTATGGATTCCCTGCCTGTGTCAGACTGACAGTTGAGCTGTTTGTGACCCTCCTCTAGACAGTGACACAAAGGGAGCTGGGGTGTATCCTGCACATCCTGATGAGCCATCTGGGCTGGAGTGGAGGGAGGAGTGGTCACTTACACCTGAAAGGGCTGTGCCTGCCCTCACACAATGTAGTCTCCAACCCTGTGGTGTGTGTCTGGGACCTGAACTGGGCAAAGCAGGATCCTGTGCTTTGTTGGACTATCCTGCAGTTGCTGCTTCTGCCTCTGAAAGGGGACAAAGACTGGACTTTGTGGTATATCCCTGCTTGAGAAAAAACTCCAAGGGCCTGGACTGATCTTGCCCCCTGTTCTGAAGTCTCAGGGCCATCAACGACTTCCTCTGCCAGCACCTGGACTCTCTGCTGAGACTCCTGCCCTGCTAATTGGTGCATAATACAGTCCCTGGGCTCTTGAAAGGAGAAGCTGGTGGAAAAACCAAGAAAAACCATGTAAACTGCCTTCGGACGACACCGGACCAACCCTGCTACCTAATCCCATGACTTCACCTGCAACCAAAGCCATAGTCCTCTCTGGAGTGTGACAACCCCGCAGGCCCAACACCTCTGCAGCCTCGCTAAAGTCTGCAACTCCGTGGAAGTCACTGCCCCGCGTCCTGACCGCCGGGTACTGACTCTGGCGGAAGTACAATGATCCAACGATTCAGACTGATGTCGCCTCACCTCCACCACTCCGCAGCAAGGACCCAATGCCTCTTTATGATGCCTCCACTTCTTCGCTCCACAGCACCAGAACTGCTGCCATTTCGGATCCAGCAATGCTGCGATCCCTGACTCCGTGCACCAGGTTGTTTCAGCATATACATAAGGTACTGTACCTGGGGGTCTGTGTGACTTCGTGACCAGCTCCTTCGGTGTCGGATTGTTGGGAACATCTCTATTATAACGCCATGAAAGTATTTGTGTTTCTAAGGGCTTTTTTGTGTTTAATCTTTGAAAATTAATTACTTTGCCTGTGGAAGTTGGATTTTTGTTGTTTTGGTCTTGTTTTCCTCAGATAAATATTGGCTATTTTACTTACCTGGTCTGGAGACATTTTGTAGTGTTTTTACTGTATTACTGTGTGTGTTGGTACAAATACTTTACACATTATCTCTGGGTTAAGCCTTCCTGCTCGTGACAAAATACCAAGAGGGTGAGCGGGGGTTAACTGGGTATGTTTCTCATTTGCCCTGACTAGAGTGAGGGTCCTTGCTTGGACAGGGGGTAACCTGACTGCCAACCAAAGACTCCATTTCTAATAGAGCAATTACCAATTTTGGTGGAAGGATTCAAGAGAAGTTGTGGAACCTTCAGTGGACCCTCTGTGTGGCTTACAGTCTCGATTGTAGTGGAGAAGCTGGTGGTGATGATGAAAAAGCCACCCAGAAAGTGAATGACTAAGCAATATCAGCATTGAATGTACCAACGTCAAACACGTAGATGGCAATTGTCTTGTTTTAGTTATTTTCTATCTGTGGTGAATTGTCTTGCTGTAAGATACCTTGAAGAGTTGTTCAAAGTCGACAACTTTGATGTCCTGAAAGAGGACTTCTCTTTTGATGCTTGATAGTGTTGTACCTGCAGCTGAATAGCTCCCGTAAAACGACTAGCATGTTTGTATGGGTCCATGCTGTCACTTTGGAACATATGACATTGAGAGCAAGACTGGGGAATGACCTAAGTGGTGGGTATGACAACATTTATTCGTCTCCCTTGATTTTCCTCTTTAGAAGCTCGGAGTCTGCATGAATGCAGTATCAATGACATCTTATCAAAACAGTTTGTGTCTCCCCTTTTCCTCATCTGTCATACAGTTTGCCTCAATTCCTGGAACAATTTGCATTCCTTGTCAAATGAGAGGGTCGTAAGCAGACCACACAAATCATGTGGGCCCAAGGACAGTTTACTTTCCCCCACTGGAACTTTAAAAAAAGCTAAAACATTTTAAGGAAGATCCTCTTCAAAAGGTGGTAAAATTAAGATGGAATGAGTAAGACATCAAATGAAACACACAAAAGATAAACTTGTGAGGGGAAACCTAAAAAAATGTTTGAAAAAACCTTGAAGTGTTATGAATGTGCCTAAAAAGACCTCAACTTGTGCAAAACATGCTGGGAGATGGAATCAGCTGCCACAGATGCATATTTGCACTTTGTGTATTTTTCCCTTCAAGTATTTTCTGAGTTGTTTTTACTGATAGCAACACGTGTTAATTTTCATGCTGCAATATTGTCTTATGTATTATTTATATATTTATGAAGAATATGGTTAAATAACACTAAACATATTTACATATTTTTGTTCCGTTACAAAAGCGACTATTTATGATTGAGCTTCTAAAGAACAAAGGTTATTTATGGCTTATTGGTATGGACAAACAACCGTACATCCCACCGTGCAACCAACTACGCTGTTCCCTCTCATTTAGAGTTGGGGGATCCTTCATCTTTCCGACAGAAAATCCTCAGCTGCCCCCATATTTAGAAACAAACCAAAAACAAGCGGTGAAATAACAGCATCGGAAGGCTACCCCTATTTAGGACAGGGCTTCTGTCGCGCTTTCTTCCTGTCTGCGACTGTTGTGACAGGTCCTATGGGCATGAGAAGGAGCATAAACCAATAGCTTCCACCCGCAGGTAGAAAATTCCCTCTGCATCAGGGACATTGATTTTTTTGTATTTTTGAAACAAAGCCATACTTTAAAGAATTGTTTCAGAAATAAAAAAAGAAATATAGAACTATTGAAATGAAGAGGATTGAAATTGCATCAAAAGTAATCCTGCAATGTCTGTGGAAGGATATTTCTCAAACTGACTCCGGCTAAATTATTCACCATGTTAAAAAGATTTTCAAAGTCAGTTTAATACGGAGAGGGCTCAGATTATTCAACAAAGCTATATTGATTTCTGCTGCGATACATTCCAAATTAGAACGTCCTGGCACTTGTATTATTTTATTTGTAAGTATATTATGTTTCTTTTACATTACATTTGGATTTGCTAAACTGGATAAAATGATGTAGCTGTCCCCTGTTGTTAGATACTTCCGAATACGGGTTGTTATTTTGCTGTGTCTTCGCTCCTCACTTATTCCCCCAGTTTCCATGCTCCATTTTAGGTCTAGCTACAGACAATTTAGTGTCTGTTAGGCATCTGTTTTGTTATTAATTTTATTATATATATATATATATATATATATATATATATACTGGGATTCAGAGGAAAATTACCCTTGTAGCACATGATATTGGGTATTTGGTGTATCATTCAGACTCCTATTGTAATGCATGAAGGAACATTTTACATCTCAAAATTGAAGTCAATCATCAGAGTTTCGATCACACTCATGTCTTACAACATCCATGGATTGTAAGCACAAAGCATTGTTTTCACTGTAAGAGATCAAGGGTTTTTTATTGCTTTGGTAATAATTGAGCATGAGCCTGAGTTTAAGATTTTTTTTTTTTTCATGACAGCATGACCCAAAATAGCTAGGCCACCCAAGCAACACTCCGGACCACAACGTCTGTTCTAACTCGCCCTCCATTTAACCCTGGACATTCGGGCTTCTGCTGTGCCCCACCCTTGTTCTGTGTGTTTTACTGTGGGTCACAGCAATCCAGCTTCTGCTCTGCCCGTTTACACCTGTCAGCTGCTGTAACATGCTTGCAAGGCCACTCTTGTTAATGCTGAATGTTCCACCACCTCTTTAATGTGCTTGCTCATTTGGTATGCAGAAAACCCAGTAGCTGCATGATAATGTTTATCAAAGTGTGATAGAGGGCCAATGCAAAAGCTTTCACAATCTTCAAACTGTAGTGCTTCATAGCTACCAATACTATGACTGCATTACCACTACCATTACTACCATCACCATTGCTATTATTAGTGCCATCACCACGATTAACATCATTATTAGCATTTCTACAAACACCATTAGAACCACCACTGTCATTATTAACAACAACACTACCGTTACCACACCATCATTACACCACATCCATTACCACCAAACATTTAACAGCTCCTTTACCACTTTGACCATAACCGTCACCCATTAGCATCATTACCACCACCTTTAAAATCATTACCATCACCATTAGTCATGTCACACTCCAAATCCCCATTACCACCATGACCATTGCTTTCACTATTACCTCTAGTACTATTACCATTTACCACTACAATAATTATCATCACTACTACCACCATTATCACTATCAGGATCACCACCACCATCAGCAGCAAATTCACCAGTACTAGCACCATCATTGCCACCACCATTACACCACCACTCCTGCCACTATCATTACCATCATCAACAATTCCACTAGTGCCACTTCAACAATGCTACGACCACAAATGTGTTCTTGCATGCTTATATGTATGAGGATTGTGTGTTTGACAGGGCTGTGTGTGTATAAATGAATAATGTGGCATGTGCTGTCAATAATGAAACAACATTGGCAATGCCAATTTGTCTTATTATAAAGTTGTCAAACGTTTGCATGTGCATGTTTGTATGTATGACTGCTTTCCTGTCAGAAATGTTGGCTTTATCAGTGCTTGTTTAAATGTCTGCATGAATGTGGTAGCACAATTACATTTTAATCTATGTTTTCAATCAGAATTATGCAACAATAATACCTAAAGCCTACAGAATGTGCATTTTATTAAAAGGACTGGCAGTCTAAGAAAAGTAAAACATATTTGCCAGGTAAGTAAGTGAATGGAATAAAACTTGTCTGCGGAAATAGAGGTCAAACAAAACTTCTGCTCTGAAGTGGTGAGCTAGAAATCCAAATTCCACTTGCACGGTTAAGCTCCTTATGATGGCCCTTTTACTATAAGGGGGCCAGATGTGCAAAGGTTTGTACCTCCAATTTTCCAAAAATCAGAAGGTTTGCAACTGGTAATAACCCTTTTCTAATGCGCTAAACCCATTTTCAGATTCTGGCAATTTTTTCTGAATTGCTTTATAAATATAGAAATTACTACTGATTCGTAGTTTGGAAGGGATGTGTTAGGAGCATCCTTTCCAAATTGTCAAGCATCAACTTATGTATGTAATTCCCATAACTCCGAGTGAAAATCATTGACCAGCTGTTGGGTCCCCAGTTAGGGTGGTAACTGATTCTCACAGTGGAGTGAACGCTGAATTTTTATCTCTAAAGAATTATGGCCCTCATTACAACCCTGGTGGACGGCGGTATTTTGGAGAAAGGTACTGCCAACAGGCTGCTGGTACCTCTCCCCAAAATATGACATTGGCGGTTTGGCTCAAGCCAAACCGCCAATGTACCACTCCGTCTGCCAGGGCGGTAACAGCCGCCGGGCTGGAGACTTCAGTCTCCAGCCCGGCGGCTGTCACTGTCCCACCCACGGGATTATGACCCCACCTACCGCCACGGTTTTCGTGGCTTTCTTACCCCACCCTGCCCCTCCCCCTCCTGACCCTCCCTGTGACATACACGCACATTCATGCACCAACATACACACGCATACACACACTCATACTCATATTCACCCACGAATGCATACATACATTCACACACACATCCACACACACCGACACACATACAAGCACACACGCATTCACACAACACAACATACACGCACACTCACACCCATTTATGCACACATGCATTCCGCACAGCACACACCCGCATGAACGCACACACAAACATACACCCACACATACACAACACCCCCCCCCCGTCAGAGCACCAGGCTTACCTGCTTGCAGGGGGTCCTCCGCCAGGAGATGGGACGTGGCACTGCTGCCAGCAGCAGCATCCGCCAGCAGAACACCGCCAGGCCGTATCATGGATCATGATACAGTCTGTGGCGCCTTACTGACGTCCGCCACCGTGCCCGTAGCCAGAATTCCGGCTATGGTCATAATATGGCAGATGGTAGGTAGCCGTGGTGACGGTGTTGCATAGAATTTGATTAAAATACAAAAAAGTAATAATGTACGTCTTAGAGAATGTGCCCACTTGAGTGGTCACGCTGTAATACGAAGTGACTTTATTAAATGCTTAATAGTACTAATCAATGTACCTGATCTAAGACAAATGTATCAGTTTGGTAAAGTAATGATTATATGGTGTGTATTTGCTTTATTAATCAAAGGCCCTAAGTTAGCGAAGTTTGGGCCTACTCTGCATAACCATATGAATGCATGCTAAGCAAAATTAAATCATATATTATCCACACTGCAGTGACCAAAAATTAGTAAAATGTATTTAACTTCCTCTTGAGAACTGCTTCCTAGAACATTTTGTAGTGATACTTGTTACACTGTATGGTTTAATACGCAAGACAGTGGATGTTCCCAGGAGCTAACAATGAATGCACTGACACATACAAAAGTATTAATTGACAAACCACATGAGCGGAACAGAAGAAGAGGAGCTAATCATAGACATATGAAAGACAGTTTAGTTATATCTAAGATTTGAAGTTTAATCCTTATTGGACTAATTATAAACATCAGATTTTCTGACCAACGACAATGTGGGAAGTTCTCTAACTTAGCCCGACTGCACAGCAGACAATCTAGCTCATTCCATTCTGTTTGAGGAGCCGACCAGTTCCTGATCTAATGCTGAATGCTGTTTCCTGAGACATTTGCTACTTAAATGGTTCAGATAGTTTAGTGTCCCCGTTTCTGAACCATTCCCTTTCACTGCCCATTGCTGATGCTGACCGAACTGATGTCCTATTGACAAAGACAATTGCAGCTTGAAGATCCATATGAGGAGAGGTATAACAAAATGCTATTTTTTCATGTTGTAAATTTGTCTTTTGTTTTCTAGGTGCCAACTGCTATTTTGATATTAGCCAGAGTAAGATGTTTCCCAAATTTATGTTGACTAAATTGTTTTGCATGAAGTCCAAACATGCTATTCTAATCAGAAGGTTAGTCATAGAGACCCGGCAGGAAAACAGGTTGCTATTAACATATAATTGATGTTGTGCTCAGTTGCTGAACCTAGATGTATGCTATTTCTGTTGCGCAGTTACTTATCCTACTGATTAGTACTATAACTCTTAAATGTTTAGTGATCCATGCGTTAGCTAAATTGAGATTCTTTAGGAGGTTTAGTCAACCAGTGTTGTTTATGTATACCATTTGGTTTTGAGATTTATTTACATGATACTAGCTTTGTTGATATAGGGAAATAAACATTTTAACTTTACATAAGGGGTGGTTATGCGTAACCAAATGGGTCATGGTGTGTAACGATTACTGACTCCAATGATGTTGTAAATGTGAAGTAATTGGGATTTATGGTGGGTAAAAAGGTCTATCAAACATATAATATGTCCCTTTATGAATTAAACTTTAAAAGAACAAAAAGGACAGGCAAGCTAACAGTGGGAGAGTGTGGGGTGTCACTTGGACCCTTTCACCATAAGAAATCACAGTAGCAGTTTATTTTGTGAACTGACATATTTGTACATATGTAGATTCACAAAATACATTACTGATTTTAAAATATCAGTACACAATTTGCAGCCTGCATAATAGTACATATGTCCGCAAGTCCTTTCAAAAGCAGAACTTTCAGAGCAAAATGTTCTCAAAACTGTCCTCTCAGAACAACGAGTTCTCACCGCAACCCAAATAGAATGAAGTTTAGTGAAATTATTCAATCTCAGCCTGAAGTCGTGTCAAACATAGTTCACCTCAGTGCAAAGGAAAGAAATAAAATAGCAGGCAAATAATAATACTGCACAAACAATTGTATTTTCTAGCCTAGTTCACTGTAATTTAGAGTGATTACTACAATGAAAATAGTGTAATACCTTAGTGAATTAATGTAAATTGTACTCAATAGGCGGGTAAGTTGTCTGAATCCTCTTCAATTGCTTGGATAGTGTGTATTGTTTTTCACTCTTCACTTTTTCAATACATCATATTATGTTCACATCATGTGCTGGAAAAGGTTGCTTATGATCACTAGCAACACACTATATATTATTTAACCCCTTCGCTGCCAGGCCTTTTCCCACTCCTGTGCAAAGCCTTTTTTGGATATTTAGGGTAGTTCGTGCTTAGGCCCGCATAACGTTATGTCTACATAAGCTAGCCACACCAAATATGTGTCCTTTTTTTCCAACGTACTAGGGATTATAAAGGTATCCACATTTAGTGGGCTTCCCTGGAGGAGACAAAGAAATTCGCCAAAATACACATAAAATGTATTTTTTGAGGGACAAATGGGAAGAAAGTGCTGCAGAAGAAAGCATGTGTTTTTTTCCTTACAAATGACATCAACAAAGGGTTTGCAGTGCTAAAATCACCATCTTGCCAGCTTTCAGGAACAGGCAGACTTGAATCAGAAAACCAAATTCTTTCAACACAATGTTGGCATTTTAATGGGGCATCCCCCATTTTTACTATTTTTCAGCCTCCTTCCAGTTAGGGTGTAAAACCAATGGTGGATCCTGGTCAGCTAAACATTTCTGAAAAGTAGACAAAATGCTGTATTCAGCAAGGGGTCATTTGTATAGATCCTTCAAGGTTTTCCTACAGAAACAGCTGAAATAAAATAAATATTGACATTGAGTTGAAAAACAGCCATTTATGTCCACGTTTTCTTCTGTAACTTTTTCCAGCTATGTCTGATTTTTAAAAGCAATATGTCATTGTGTCTGCTGGACTCTTCTGGTTGTAAGGATATACAGGGCTTGCACGTTCATCAAGAACCCTGGGTACCCATATATAATATATATATACAATATATGAGCTGTACCTTGCAATAGGTTTTCATTGTATTCCAGGTATCCAGCAATTCATTTGGTAAAATATAAAGAGTGAGAAATAGGTATCAAGGAAACCTTTGCTTTTCTAAAATGGGCACAAGATAAGGTGTTGAGAAGCAGTGGTTATTTGCAAATCTCTGAATTCGGGGGTCCCCATACTATCATGTGTATTACAGGGCATTTCTCGAATAGACTTCTTTCTTACACACTGTCATACATTTGGAATGAAGAAATGTAGAGAGAGACAAAGGGCAATGACACGTGTTCTTCTCTTCTGTTTCCCCAAGACTTCCGATAAGAATGGCACCACACTTGTGTGGGTAGGCCTAGTTTCCACAACAGGAAACACCCCACAACATGGACACATCACATTTTTACATTGAAATCTGATTTGTTTTTTGGAAAGTGCCTAGCTGTGGATTTTGGTCTCTAGGTAAGCCGGCACCTAGGAAAACATAGCAAACCTGTCCATTTTTTAGAACCATACACCTATGGGATTCTAGGATGGGGTGACTTGTGGGGCTCTCACCAGGTTTTGTTACCCAGAATCTTTTGCAAACCTTAAAATTTGGCAAGAAAACACTTTTTCTTCAAATGTTTGTGCTGCAAAGACTGGAATCTGAGGGGAGCCACAAACGTCCTTCCCTCAAGCATTCCCCCAAATCTCCTGATAAATATAGTACCTCACTTGTGTGGGTAGGCCTAGTGCCCAGGACAGGAAACGTCCGAAAACGCAACATGGACAGATGACATTTTTACATTGAAATCTGATGTGTTTTTCAGAAAGTGCCTAGCCATGGATGTTGGCCTCTAGCTCAGCTGGCACCTAGGGAAACCTAGCAAACCTATACATTTTTGAAAATTAGACACCAGCTAGAATAGGGTGACTTGTGGGGCTTTAACCAGGTTCTGTCCACCAGAATCCTTTGCAAACCTCAAAATCTGGCAAAACAAACACTTTTTTTCACATTTTGGTGCTGCAAGCCACAAACTACTTTACACCCAGCATTCCCACATGTCTCCCGATAAAAATGGTACCTCGCTTGTGTGCGTAGGCCTAGTGCCCTTGACAGGAAATGCCCCAAAACACAATGTGGAGATTTCACATTTTCCCAAGGAAAACAAACATGTTTTTGCAAAGTGCTGAGCTGTGGACTTTGACCTCTAGCTCAGACAACACCCAGGGAAACCTAGGAAACCTATACATTATTGAAAACTATAGAGCTAGGGGAATCCAGAGTGGGGTGACTTGTCATGATCTCACCAGGTTCCATTACCCAGAATCCTTTGCAAATCTCAAAATGTGACAAAAAACACTTTTTCCTCACATTTCGGTGATGGAAAGTTCTGGAATCTGACAGGAGCCACAAACGTACTTCCACCCAGCATTCCCCCAAGTCTCCTGATAAAAATGGTACCTCACTTGTGTGGGAAGGCCTAATTCCTGCAAAAGGAAATGCCCCAAAACACAACATGGACACATCACATTTTCCCAAAGAAAACAGGCATTTGTTGCCAAGTGCCTAACTGAGGATTTTGGCCTCTAGCTCAGCCGGCATCTAAGGGAACGTAGAAAACCTATAGGTTCTTGAAAACTAGACACATAGGGAAATCCAGAATGGGTTACTTGTGGGGCTCTCACCAGGTTCTGTTACCCAGAATCCTTTGCAAACTTAAAAATTTGACAAAAAATACTTTTTCCTCACATTTGAGTGATGGAAAGTCCTTGAATCTGAGGGCAACCATTCCTTCTAGCCAGCATTGCCCCAAGTCTCCCAATAAAAAATGGTACCTCACTTGTGTGGGTAGGGCTAACCCCCGTGACAGGAAATGCCCCAAACCACAAGGTGGACACATCACATGTTCCCAAAGGAAACAGACAGGTTTTTTGCAAAGTGTCTACCTGGGGATTTTGGCCTGTAGCTCAACCGGCACTTAGGGAAACCTACCAAACCCCGACATTTTTCAGAACTAGACACCTAGGGGAATCCAGGATAGGACGAGATGACTTGTGGGGCTCCCACCAGGTTCTGACACCCAGAGTCCTTTGCAAATTTCAAAATGTGGCAAAAAAAAAGTCCTCAAATTTCGGTGATGGAAAGTTCTGGAATCTGAGGGGAGCCACACAAGTCCTTCCACCCAGCATTTCCCCAAGTCTTCCTATACAAATGGTACCTCACTTTTGTGGGTAGGCCTAATCCCTGCAAGAGGAAATGCCCCAAAACACAACATGGACTCATCACATTTTCCCAAAGAAAATGGACATGTTTTTTGCAAAGTGCCTAACTGTGGATTTTGGCCTCTAGCTCAGCCGGCACCTACAGAAACCTAGCAAACCTATACATTCTTGAAAACTAAACACCTAGGGGAATTCATAATGGGGTGACTTGGGGGGGGGGGCTCTAACCAGGTTCTGTTAACCAGAATCCTGTCCAAACCTCAATATTTGGCAAAAAAATGCTTTTTCCTCTCATTTCGGTAATGGATAATTCTGGAATCTGAGGGGAGCCACTAACTTCTACCCAGCATTGCCCCAAGTCTCTCAATAAAAATGGTACCTCACTTGTGTGGGTAGGGCTAACCCCCGCAGCGGGAAATGACAACGTGGACATATCACATGTTCCCAAAGAAAATGGAAATGCTTTTTGCAAAGTGCCTAGCTGTGGATTTTGGTCTCTAGCTCAGCCAGCAACTATCAAACTTATATATTTATTAAAACTAGATACATAAGTGAATCCAGAATGGGGTGACTTGTGGGGCTCTCACCGGGATCTGTTACCCAGAATCCTTCGCAAACCTCAAAATTTGGCAAAAAAATACTTTTTCCTCACATTGCACTGATGGAAAGTTCTTTAAACTGAGCGGAGCCACAAGCCTCCTTCTAACCAGTGTTCCCCCAAGACTCCCAATAAAATTGGTACGTCAATTGTGTAGATAGGTCTAATCCCCTCAACAGGAAATGCCCCAAAACACAACATTAACACATCACATTTTCCCCAGAAAACCAGACATGTTTTTGGCAAAGTACCTAGCTGTGGATTTTGGCGTGTGGCTCAACCGGCACCTAGGGAAACCTACAAAACTCAGACATTTTTTAAAGCTAGACACCTAGGGGAATCCAGGATGGGATGACTTGTGGGGCTCTCACTTCGTTCTGGCACCCGGAATCCTTTACAAATCTTAAAATGTGTAAACAAACACCTTTTCCTCCTATATCTGTGATGCAAAGTTCTGGAGTCTGAGGGGAGTCACAAACTTCCTTCAACCCAGCATATCTCTACGTCGCCCGATAAAAATGGTACCTCTTGTGTGTGGGTGGGCCTAGTGCCCGTGACAGTGAAGGTTTCAAAACACAACATGGACACAACAAATGGAAAACAACCTGCTTTTTCAAGGGGGGTACCTGCGTTTTTGGACCTGGGCTTGGCAGCCATCTATGGAAACCTTCCAAACCGAGAAATTTTTGAAAACTAGACACCCGGTGAAGTCCAGGGAGGTGTGGCTTGCGTGGATCCTGCAACATTTTCTTACTCAGAATCCCTTGCACACCTCAAATTTAGCTTGGAAAATCACATTTTCCTCACGTTTCTTTGTAGGATCACCACACCGGCTCAAATTTCCTACCACTCAGTATTCCCCTCGGTCTGCTGATAAAAACTATACTCCACTTGTGTGGGAGGGCCAGGTGCATGCAACGGGGAAGAGCCTAAAACGTGTAGAGATTGAGGGGATAGCACAGCGAGTTAATAAGCACAATTTTATTTGAAGCATTTGTAGTTGTAGGCTGAATCTGTTCCTGGGGACCCACACAAGTGAGGTATCATTTCAACCTGAACCCAAACAGTCACGGGGGAAGTACGCTCATCATGGATGGTGGTCAGCATGTAGACATTACTCCTGTCTGCAAATTTCACAGCTAGCAGCTCATCATTACACAAGGCATTGCACTGTCCCCTTTCAAGTTTGTTATAGACAAGCTCCCTTGGATAGCCTTTACGGTTACAGTGGATTGTGCCACAAGCAACAGTGTCCACTCTGAACAATTCCTGGAACAATTGCACTCCAGTGTAGAGTTATCTAGGTTCAAATGGTAACCATTGTTAAACAGTTGTCTACTAAGTTCCCACACAATTTTCTCACTAACTCCAAAAGTGGGTGGACAACCAGGGGGGTCAATACTGGAATCCCTACAGGTGTAGACCCAGAAATTATAAACATGTCCTGTACTACTTTCAGATAGCATATACATCTTAATACATACTGTGCCCTCTTGCTAGGAATGTACTGCTTAAAAATCAACGGCTCTTAAAGAGGACCAAAGACTCGTCCACAGCTATTTCTTTCCCTGGAACCTAGACCTCTGAAAAACGATCCACAAAATGATCAAGGAGAGGCATAATCTTATAAAGATGGTCAGAATCAGGGTGATCTCATGCAAAGGCTAACGCATTATCAACAAAATGCAGCATCCGAAGAAGAAGCAAATATCGTTTACGACTCATAGTTGCAGGAAATATAACCGTTGCCATCAAGGGACTAGTTTACCAATACAAAGAGAATGACAGCCTCCTTATCAACCCCATCAAAAAAGTTAAACCAATAACTTTTTCAACTCTTCCAGATTTGTGGGAATCCACTGGGTCGCTCTAGAGTGTGGTCTAAGACTGGCACTGTTGTCCCTCAAATACTGCTCAGCATACAAATTAGTCTGCTCAACAATCTCTTCCAAAAATACGTCGTATATAAACAAGTGAAAGAAATTGATAGGCAAAAAGTTTTCTGTATTCATTCTACACCCCGGGAGACCAGTAAAGGCAGGCAGCGCTGGCTGCTCCATGTTTGGGGAAACTCAGAGTTCAGGTCTTCGAATGGGAAGCCTTCCAGCCCCAGGCTGCTGTACTATTGGCATATCAGTGTCTTCCTCATCAGATGAATGCTCTTGGACAGAAAATTCATTGCCAGAACCTTGCACTTCCTCCTCTCCCTCAGATGCAGAGTCAGTCTCATAATCACGGTCAGAAGATGATTGAAAAAGCATACCAGCAACCTACTGAGCGGTCACCCTGTGGCTAGCCATGATCCTTTCTAAGAAAAATAATTTGACAAATACAACAACCAGCACTGTGTAAAATAAGTAAAAAGCAAAGTGTGGCTTTATATCAAAAAGTTTTATGTACTCAAACACTATACCACTCACTTTCCTGAAAAAGCTAGACTCACCAGCATCTACTCTGCACAGACACAGCAATCACCAATGATATCCCACTAAAAAGGATAAAGAAAAAAAGACACATAAGACATCATAAATATCATTGTGCACAAATCTAAGGACAATTTCACACACAATCCTGCATTTAGTACACCATTCACAAAAATGTCATTCATTCATGTATGGCAACAATACTCATTTGGAGTAAGTTGCAAAACATGCGACTTCGCAAACTGCAGGTCAACCACTACCAAAACCGCAAGGACTCACAGCAAAGGAAGCAAAAGCTTTGAACTAGAACAAAAGGGAGAAATAAACCATTATAATCACAAATGTAAATACTTTGCCAGTTGACAAACACTCCACCACCAAATATTTAGAACATTTCCCTGGTGTCTGGTCGTTCCTGCTCCCCTTGGGGAGAATGCCCTAAAAAACTATGCTGATCTGTCCCAAGTGGGGCAGAAATGGGCAACATTTATGTTCCCCCTTTCAGGACGACCCTTGCCAAGGGGCTGTCCCCCACAACAAAAAACAAAAGGGAAAAAACCCTGTCGTCTTTGTGGCTTCTGAACCCCTTGGGGACAGATGGGCCAAAAAATAATAGGCCGATCAGAAATGGCCAACAGTCATGTTCCCTCTTTTGGAGGGGGGGGGCAAAACAAAACAGCAACTAAAACAGTCCCTGGAGCCTTAGTGGATTCTGCCCCCTTGGGGCAGATGGGCCTCAAGAGAATAGGCTGATCTGCCCCCAAGGGGGTCAGAAATAGCCAACAATTGTGTGCCCCCTTTGTGGAGCGACCCTTGCCCAATGTGTTGCTCCCACACAGAAAATAAAAAAACTAAAAGACTCCCTGGCGTCTTTGTGGGCACTGCTAGCGGATGGCCAACAACAATTGCTATGGCTAGTTTTAAATGTTGGTGGGAGCCTGATGGGCCACAATGTAAGTCTGCAAAAATCTGGTACTGCTCCTGATGGGAGGACAGAGTGGTGAGGTCGGCGGGGCAGGAAGGAAGGGCACCAGGCAACGAGCATTTATGCTAGCTGTTTTAGGACATTATCCTCTTCTCCTCTTGTCTCTGCAGCTGGATCTGGACCAGCGGCAAAACACCGTCATTGTTGTGGATCATTTCTTTCTCCAGTTCACATCTTTTTGACTGCTCTTGGATTGCTTTGCGTTTCACTAAATGCACCCTAGATTCAGAATGACAGCGAGAGGAGCGGTGGTGATCCACCATTGAGAGGCAGTAGTTTGTCCTGAGGGTTCTGGGTTGACCATTACTGTGGAAATGTCTCTTGTCTGTTCAAAAGATGAGTTCATTTTAGGTGAGGGGGCAGCAGGCACTGTGAGTTTGTTTATGATCCATTGCTTTGGCAATATTGTAGCAAGTGTTGTTTTAAGAGACAGGGCCTCGGGTTCTCGGAAGGATGTAGAGGGATTGTTTGTTGTGTGTATTTTTTTGGGCCAATTGTCCACCTTCATTTGAGCTGAGACTCTCTATTTCAGCTCAAATGAAGCACTTTGGTTTCATAGTCTGGCTGCCTAGTCTAATATATCCCAGAATAAAATTTACTGTGTCCACTTTGATTTGTCGTGCCAGTTTTATCTACTAACTGTTAAAAAAAAAATTATATTATTCCTGCTGAGTCTTTGTTTTTATTTGTAGCACCAAGATATTTTTAAAAGTGCAGTTTGCTTCCATGGAGTGAATTCACTGTCCTGCTCATGTTTTACTTTATGGGATTCCTTGTGTCAAGGGGACTTAAGCAATATAGTGCTACTAAAACAAGTTAAGAGGAAGACTGGTGGGATGGATGCAGATATGAGCCTCATTATGGACTGCTTGGATTTTATAGAGGAATTGCTGACCCTATTGTGGTCTACGTTATAATGGAGTGTGAGGAATGTTGTGTATTATGTGGTATGGTTGGGCATCCTTACCATATAGTACACTCACAAAAGTGTCTATGATCCTGTCAGGCTCTTTTGTAAATCTTTTAGATCAACCATGGATAGCTGAGGCTTTGATCAGCAAGGCATAAACAAATGAACTAGTGCAAAACATTAAAAGCAGCAAACAACAAAATAAGAAAGTCATGTAACACAAAAGAAGTACGGCACCAATTTATAAAAATTAATTATATTTTTATTCATTTTTAGACACCTAGCTAAGCAAAGTACACCAAACTGTTCTGGAGATGTAGATTTTTAACTAAAACATAAATCACAGCTTTTTGGTCCAAAGCCCAAACAAGCACTGGTAACTGTAAAGTTTAGAAACATTTGAAAAGCTTGAAAGTGTTGTGTTTAGCTACTCTGGCCCAAGTGGAGCAACCAGTTCCAGCAGGGAGAAAGTCAAAAAGGCCAATAAAGTGTATTTTGACAGGTAATGGTTACCAAAGTAGTCTGGAATCTAGCTCCACACTTTACATCAAGGCCACCATAGACTTCAATGGTGTGATCCTAATGCTGGGGATGTAAAATGCTGAGGATGATGAAAGATGCTCTAGGTGCTGTGCGGTCAACTGTGGTGTCCTTGCAGTTATTCCTCAGTCCATTTGTAAGGTGGGGCAACTTTAGCCACAGGGGTCAGCTTCCCTCCAAGTCGTCTTTGAGCCAGCAGAAGGCCAGCTGTGGCTGAGCTCCCAGTCTCTGTACACAGTGGGTTCAGACATACCCTTTGGTGAAGGCTGCTGTCCGTCTTTGATGACCAATCTGGGCTCAGATGACACTCTCAGGTCTAGCAGACTCAGGTGCAACTTTTGACCATTGAGGACTAGTCTCTTGGGTTGCCCATTAGCGGTCAGAAGTGATCACAGAATGTGGCTAATTACTTCTTAGAATGGCCTACTTCATCTTTGGTGGCCATAGTAGTAATTCCAGGGGGTCAGCTGATTGGCTCTTGGAGTTACTTCTTTCTCTGGGCCTTGGGACTGACTTTTCAATAAGCCAGGTGCCACAGGCACAGTCCTGTCTTTGCAAGCTCACCGTGTGGCAGGTGCAGTCCAACAGTCGGTGCAGCTTCTCTTTGCCAGGTCCAGGGGTCAGCAGAGCAATCCTCCTTCAGTCCTTTCTCCAGTTTCATTGTGATCTGTGGTTCAGGACACAACGGGTGACATATTTATGCCCAGAACTGCCCTGGGGTGATGATGCAGTTACTAGCCAATCAACTACCAGTATCACTCCCACCTTTGTGTTGACTCTGGCTATGTGTGGCTACTAGCAATCTTAGAGTGGACTATATTGCTCACTCTCAAGATGTCTGATCCCTTCCTTGGATGTTAAGAGCTTGGTAGAGACCCTATAGGTGTGGCTACCTGTGGCCCACATGCCCACAGGCAAGCCAGTTTGGCCACGGGTTCCCCTCTCTGTCCCCACCACCAGCCTGTCTACCTGAACAAAGGGCATGGTGGTGAGCGACATTTGCACGTCAAAGGCAGCATCACCTTTGAAGTTAGCCTTTTGAACCAACACATATTGTGGCTTCCTGAAAGGGTGGCACAACCAGTGCTGCAGCCCTGGGTGGATACTCTAACTTACATACCTTGGTACAACTTTATAGGGACTCATAAGTAAGTCAGCTTATGCCAACTGGAGGTAGCCGTTTCAACATACATTTTGTGATGGGCTAGAACACTAGCACTAAGGTCTGTTTGGCAGGCCTCAGTGCATGATCAGAGTAGAAAAAACAGCAATATCAGTCCAATTCTTTTGGGGTGATCATGCAAAAATGAGACACTTCATTACAGGGCCTACAGGCAGCATAGTACAAAGGGGAAGACTAATACTGTCACAAAGTCGTCCCCATCTCAATGTGCTCCCAGAGGATGGGGGTTCCCCCAAAAGCTGACATCCCTCCCATTCCTTGGTGACCATAGGAAGGGCAGCGAGATCCAAGGGGAAGTCTCATGTGCACATTTCAACAAAGACAATGATGGCTCCACATGCCAACGTGTTGAAAGTACAGTCTACCTTCAGTCCAGTAAACATAACTGAGGTGCAAGGGGACCTAAGGTGAAACCAATGAGGGGCATTTGTTGAATAGTTTGTTCTGTCTACTGCCATGGTGTTTTGAAAATGGAGGGGAATAGGGTTAACTTCACAAGAAATGAAGGGAAGTTAACTTGGCTTCTTCAGGGAGACAACAGAACAGCGTCAACAGTGCCAATTAGCCTGATACCACATTTGCACCTCAGGCAGTATAACCATTCCAAACACAAAATCCCCCTATTCCTCAAGCTGTAATCACTGCACCATCCACCGAACCTGAAGCCCCACTGCTCATCATGGGATAAAGACAAAAATGTAAGAATGGGGTCGGAGGTAGGATTCATAACAAGATTCTTGCTCTCATGGACCAGCTTGAGTGACATTTATCTATGGAAATTAAAGAAAGATTAGGAAAGGAAGTTATGTAGCTGGCCCCAGGTTTTGCAAGCATCATCAGTCTTTATTACTCAACAAAGAACATTTTGCAAAAAAATGTAGAAAGTAAAAGGCTTACATATGTCAAGAGGTCCATTCAGGGAGCATTCCCTCAACAATTGTATTTGCTCACCCTTGGGTTTGGTATCCAAGAAGGATCATGGTATATTCAGACTCCTTTACAACCTCTTTGCCCCAAAAGGTAACGCAGTTAAAGAAGGTATTGCACCGGCATTACGTTCAGTAAAATTCACTTCCTTGGATCAGTCTTTAAAAAGCTGAGGTCTCAAGGTAAGGGAGTCATTATGTCCAAGGATGACATTGAGTCAGCTTCTTGCCTACACCCAATGGATCCAAAGTACATTTGGGATTTCAGTTTGAAGGCAATTTTTTCAATGGAAAATGCAATGCCATGAGGTGGTCAGCATCTTCTCCTATTTCAAGCAATTTAGCTTCTTCCTGGAATGGGCTTTTAGACAAGTCACAGGACCGAACCTTCTCATACACTACCTAGAGAAATTCTTGTTTTGTGGGCCCCCAAAAAATTCGAGCAGGTATGCAGACGGACTGGACTCACTCACAAAGTATATGAACACGTTTAAGGTACCACTAGTAGAAGAAAGTAACTCCAGCCCAACATATGCCTAGTTTGTTTGGGGATTGATTCTTAGGTTGGGGACTGCCAGTTACTGCAAGGGAAGGCCCATGCCTTTAAAGACAAATTTCAATTTAGTCCAGGGGCAAAACAGGTGACATTGCAAAAACTATAGGTGCCAGTGGGATACCTTTATTTTGCAATGAAGATCATTCCAGAGAAATCCAGCTCCTTCACTCAGTCTATGTTTGGACTGAGGGAGAAACTCCATAGAATCTACCTAGAGGCAAAGACAAAGCAGGATCTTAGGACATGATTGTCATTTCTTGCAAAGTTAAATGGGACTTTGGTTTGGTTAACTCCAGTTCAGTCTCTTTGTTGTGTGTGCTCTCATTACCCTAATGACGCTGTGGGATTTCGGCAGCAGCTACAACTTAATTGTGGGATACTAAATGCAATCCCACACCATGTGACAACTGTTAGACTAATCCATTTCCAGCCAACTAGCAGTGCCTTATCTCTGCCCAAGAGCAGGGATGATTTATGGCAACATGGCGCATGACCTAATGACTTCTCAGGGAAATCATGGTGTATCACATCTCATCCTTTCCTCTCATTTACATTAGTCTCACACATTTAAAGACAAACAGAGGTATAAAATGGTTCAATAAGATGTATTGAATCAGATGCGTCTTAGATAAAATTGCATGAATTGCATCAATTAGAATGATGAAACATAATAGAAGCAAAATGGTGACAAGAAAAGTGAAACATAGGAAAAGTCTCACCATGCTGTCACTATGTGTAATATATATGGTTCCTACCTAAACTATGTTAGAGCACAGCATGATAAACCCTAATCCGCCCCTAAGGATTCTCCCCTGGGAAGACATCATCCCCTATACCTGAGCAAGGAAACTGTTGTCTATAGAGTCACCACTCCCATGTAGGCCAGAGAACTGGTAGTGAAAGTCAATCAGCATGCGGTCATAGTCATCTAGCAGGAATCTTCCTCTAACTTGCACAGGACACATAAGTGTTTTTGTAATAAAACAGCTAATAATCTGAGAAAACTTTGCAGTCAACCCTATCCCACTGTAGCCTTGAGGACAGCACAAAGGAAAAATAATGTCTTGCTAAGAAATGCAATGCTTTCATGGGCGAAGGAACACCTAGGTAAAGACAATAAAATTTCACCATGAATTAAGCAGAATAATATGCAAGTAGGCTGAAGGGCACAAGCATCAGGCCTAATTGCTAAAATAACGTGCCTAGAGGCATCACTAAAATGGCTACACCTTCAGGAATTTGAGATTTTTACAGATGCCAATGGCAGTGCTGGTTTTGGTGTCATATTGGGAGTGAATGATGCACTCAACCATGATAGCAGTGTTTTATAGTGGTTTGGTCAGGAATGTCACCTCCTTAGAGCTATTTCCTATTTAATGGCCCTACATCTATGGGTGAGGCAATTCTGCAGTCAATTTGCCATATTCTTGTCAGGTAGCATGTCTGTGGTTGAGTCTAATGTATGGCATGATAAGTGCAAATTTGTATTGAGAGTTTCGACTATAAAAAGTGTGATTATTCTGGACCGAAAGGGACACCTTTTTTTCGGACTCATTTGTTTGGTAGCCCTGATGAAGTCATGGGACACTCCCAAATGACGAAACATGTTGGCTGGGACAGTGAGTCATTAAAAGAAACAGAACTGTCCAAGAATATATCAAGAAAGGAAACATAACTTTTCAAATGTTTCAAGGACTGCATATTATTTTGGGCATGTGCCTTGGATTCGAGAACTTGTCAGCTATGCATTTATTACTGTCCTCTAAAATCAAAATGAATGTACAAAGGAAATATCCTCAAAAGGCATTAACATAAAATTAATGCTATAGTTATTAGCAAAGTCTGAAAGACTGAGGTCCTGATTTAGATCTTGGTGGTGCTACCACCAAGCAATGTCAATGGCTGATCCGAGAAGACCGCCAAGTCGACGGTGTTCTACCCACCATATTCAGATATTACAGCTCTGCAAGTAGAGGACCTGCGATGGATTTCTGATTTTAGGGAGCTGGGGGCAGGACCCAATGGACTTTGTTCAATGGAAGCAGCTGTGAAATAGAGGTAAGTGACACACACACACACTGGCCTTTAGCCAGAAGAGACTGCCTGTACTATAAACTACACAACACACCACATTGTCATGAGGTTATTTTATTATGCTTTTACGGGCATTCATGTTAGCAATATGCCTGCTGCCTGTGCCCTTTAGCCCAATAATAATTTATGTTATTAATTTTAATTTCTGAGCAGAAGCTTCATAGTGCTGTGATGTTTTATTTTCCTTTATCCCATACGCTTTAAGCCTAGGAACTGTTTTCATTCTTTTTAGCAGGACATTTTCATTCTGTACCTTGCTCAAGGCTGTACTCAATATTGTTGTCAGTACAAAGTAGAACACCACAATCTTTGTCACTTCACAGGAAACATATGAGTTCTTATATTAGGACAGTTTTCTTAGAACACCAGCTGTTTTATAATAAAACATCTCTCTTCCCTCTTTATGTTACAGGTAGAGTTCCAGCCAGTTGCCACTGCATGCTGTCGCTTCACCACAGTTGTCTGCTGAGATTTGATGTCTTTTCCACCTACATGAGAGAGGACTCTCAGTAGACCTCTTTGCTACTACCATATCCAGGTATGGGGGATCATGTCTTCCTAGGGAACCTGAAGGGCGGATTAGGGCTAACACTGTTGTGTTCTAGCGGTACCTTAGTAGCGTAGGTAGGTTGTAACCCATAACATGCTGACACTATGGTGGGACTTTTCTTGTCACTGCATTGCTATTATTATGTTTTCTCACCTAATCATTTCAGTACATGTCATTTTATCTAGAACACATTTGATTGAATAAAACACGGTGAACCAATTTCTGCTTCTGATTGTCTTTGCATGTGACAAATGTAACCGGGAGAAATGGATGAGACCTGTTGCACCACGATTCACCTGAGAAATCAGAATGTCATGGGCATAGCTGCCACAAACCACCCCCACTTTCAGGTGCTGGTGAGGTACTGCTAGTTGGCCAGAAGGGTTAGGCCGACAGTTGTTATACGATGTGGAAATGGACTCAGCAACCTGGTGGTAGTGCCGCCCAAATCCAGCTGCAGCTGTCTCATTGGTATAATGAGAGCCAACAAGACAACATACACACCATTATCCATTACAATTCCAACACAACACAACCTGTACATGCTGAAAACACATACATCCATGACACAACACGCACACACCATTGACACTGCACACACACATGTCACAACCACAACAACCAACACAACTACAAATTCAGCTACACAAACACACTCATACACAAGCACAACTACACATATCATGACAACGTCCATCACACAAAGACCATGGTCACCTGAATGTGTCACACAGCAACACAACTTAGACAACAACATTGATCTCACATGCAAGTGACACACATACAGAAACAACCATATCACCTACTCCAGTCCCTTCACCTCAACCAGCCAATTTACACACACATACATGTGATGGCTCACACACAACTCATAGCACAACATGACTGATGTAAGTCCCCTGGCAAAGCACACACATGGGCCTAATTGACAGGTGTGAATGTACCATTATTGCAGTGTAGGCATTTATTTGTCAATGAATGCTTGTACCATAAATACAGTAGTCAAGTGCAATATATGTTGTGTACCAGTGTGTCCCCATTGATATCTGACCCACTTGTGTCCCAGACATATTCATGTGCCAGTGATTTAAAATAATTACTGTAACATGTATATGCCTGCAGTGGTCCTGATCTCCTGTGCAGTGCCCACCCAATGTACCCTGGCAATGTGGCATCCCAACCTTTGAGTCAGGTGATGGGGGAGTCATGTTTTCTCCGTGGGTCAGTGGCAGCAATGACAGCAGGTGTTGTCCAGGCGTGTCCTTTCAAAGACAGGGGTGGAATGGGGAAAAAGGTTTGTTTTCACCCCTTTTTGCCCCATTTCACCAACTCAGACATGGAGGTCGGACCACCACTTTTTTCTTGCCGGCAATGCACATCCAAATCCACACGGTGGGAAGGGTGGCTGGACCCCGCCAGCATTCCCTTTTCCGTCTCCCACCATCAACACGGGTGGTATTTTTTGGCAGAGGTTCTTGGCAGAGGTTTCAGTGCGGGCTTTCATCTATGGGACCCCGAACATCTAAAGGGTGGCCAGACCATCATGGAGGTGAATGGGTTTTCAGTTAAAAAGTCTACATCACGACCGTTATCACCGTCATCTAAATCAGGCCTTAAGGTATGTCGTCAGATGAGGTTCAGACTCCTATCTGCAGCCCTTCTTTCAAAAATAAACCATGACATTTTGAGACTGTTACCACTTTCTGCTTTCTCTTATTTGCCCAGATAGATTGAATAAAATTGACCATATTAGTAAGTTCAAAGTCTGGTGATAATTGTAGAACATTAAAACACATTTAAGAATAAATTAAGCAGTAAAAACACAGAAGGCCATATTCACTAACAGTTCACACAACACAGTGCGGCACACAAGCCAGTGTAGCAAGGCAACTTGTTATGCTGTGTTGCATGAAAGATAGAGAGCAGAAATGTGCCATATCTACTAAGATATGGTGCACTGTTGCTCTCTCATAGTGCTGGTGTACTTCATGTAGCCAGGCGCCAAGCAAGCACCCTTACACCACGGTGTTTTCCTCTTTCTATGTGTGCTGCAAATTGCAACGCTCATATAAAGAGGAATTAACAAGGAGAAAAAAACATATTTTCTCTTCGTTACATCATCCTTTTGGAGGCATAGCGATTTCATGCAATCCCAGGTTTACAAGCCTTTATAAATCTGGGGTTGCCTGAAATCCATGGATGGATACATGGGAATGCCCATGTTCTACCCACGCAACGCCTCCCAGAATGAAATGTAACTCAATGCAGCGCAAGCCCCTGCCTTACATATTTTTACAGAGTCACTGAAGCCAGCGCAAATCTCCCTTTGTGTGCCTTTATTAATATCAACTTACATTTTGCGTCATGGTTTTGTCACAAAAGTGTTGCAACCATGACACAACATTTTTGTAAATCTGGCCCAAGTCTCTATAGTGGAATGAAACCTTGCAAACTGATGTATTGATATCTATGAGAGGCAACAAAAATGTGTGGTCATAGACATCTGCTCATATTTTTAAAAAGCATTACACACAATAAAACAGTATGTCAAGTGACTTTAAGCTACACCTGCATGGCAACACATAACATAAACACTAGAATATAAAAGAACAGTTGTCTAAACGTATCTAGGAAAATAAGCTTGCATACATTTGAAAGAAGAAAACGGGGGAAAACACAGAAGAAGATGCACCGTTTGCTGAGGCAAAGACAGTAAGAAGAGTTCAATTAAAAACATAGTGCAGATTGTACTTAAAACCCCCCAAAGAAAACGTGTCTTGCATTTGATTTCGATTCATATATTTAAATCACACAGTGTATTTATCTCTTAAGTGCTGGAAAATAGCGCTGCTAACATAATCCATAATTGGTCTCTTTGAATTAACCTATAATTGTCTCTACATTTTGTTTTTTGAAATGCATAGAAATATTGTGTTGTTACAAATTGTTGTGCCATTTGATTGTAGTGTAGCAGTGAGCACTCTTTGAAGGTTTCTGGTTTGGTTCCTTGTGCATGACAAAAGAATTCATATTGTCTAGCGAACATCTGCATGCTTGTGAGCACGTTGAAAGAGACTAAAACATGAAGTTCAGTTTTTTTATTTATTATCCTGACAAGGAAAGAGAAGGCCATATCGATGCCAAATACACAAATTAGTCTGTTCGTCCTCTTTTTCTATGCATGTTTGGTAATGTTCACAGCCACTTGGAGGGTGGATTTGCCTTGTGTACTAGCCTGAATCTGTCTTCTTTCAAATACACTCAGCATACCATTTGTCAAGCTTTGTTGTGCTTATCTCATTTGTTAATTTGTTTGAATTTCAGAATTGTTTCAAATGAACAATGGCGAATTAAACAAAAACAGATCATTGTTTGCTGTGAGTTCTCATCTAACACAAGAGGTGCTAGGGTCTGATAGTATCTATTGATAGGGTTCTTGGCTCCTGAGGCGGTGGCTTTTCTGGTGAGCGGATTGTATCTCTTCATATTGCCTAGACAACCTATTTCACCAGTGGTTCACGGTTTGGCATGCTGCTCTAACCAACTCCTTATGTGTATTCTATGGTTCAAAAAGAGCATACACCTCTAAAACACATAGTGGTCACATGCACTCCTTGATGGCTCTAATACGCTGCTGGAGTTACACGTTGTGCTAATCATGTCACAGCTTTTGCAGCATTTGAACACCCCTCTTTTTGGATTAGCCAGTAGTGAGGAGGTTTGGCCTACACTCCCAATGCTCCGCCCTGTGAGGAGACCCCAAGCAGCCACTTGGTCCTGAATGTCTGACATGTCCAGACCTGTCCTCTTAGGCTCTGAAACAGGTTGCACACCACCAAGGCCCTCATTGTACACAGCCCATAGACCTAGACACTAGGGGTTAGGACCCTGGCACATGGCTAACACATGACACCATGATGTGCTTTTTTCCTTCTAAACGGCATGAACAAAGGGTTTGTGGTGCTACAATCACCATTTTCCCTGGTTTCAGGAACAGGCAGACTTGAATCAGAAAACAACATTTTTCAACACAATTTTGGCATTTTACGGGGACATACCCAGTTTTTACTATTTTTTGTGCTTTCAGCCTCTTTCCAGTTAGTGACAGAAATGGGTGTAAAACAAGTGCTGGATCCTGGACAGATAAACATTTCTGAAATGTAAATACAATTCTGAATTCAGCATGGGGTCATTTGTGTAGCTCCTACAAGGTTTTCCTACAGAAAATAACAGCTATCAAAAATAATTGAAGTGAAAAAACAGCCACTTCTCTCAGCATTTCACTCTGTAACATTTTCCTAAAATGTCAGATTTTCAAAAGCAATATCCTGTTGGGTGCTAGACTCTTCTGGTTGCAAGGAAATATAGAGCTTGTAGGTTCATCAAGACCCCTAGGTACCCAGTGCCAATAAAGACCTGTGATGTGCAATGGGTTTTCATTGTATACCAGGTATACAGCAGTTCATTTGGTGAAATATAAAGAGTGAAAAATAGGTATCAAGGAAACCTTTGTATTTCCAAAATGGGCACAAGATAAGGTGTTGAGAAGCAGTGGTTATTTGCATATCTCTGAATTCCGGTGTCCCCATACTAGGATGTGAATTACAGGGCATTTCTCAAATAGTCGACTTTTTTACACACTGTCTTACATTTGGAAGGAAATAAAATGTAGAGAAAGACAAGGAGCAATAACACTTGTTCTTCTATTCTGTGTTCACCCAAGTCTCCCGATACAATGGTACCTCACTTGCATGGATAGGCCTAATGCCTGTGAGAGAAAACTCAACATGGACACATCACATTTTTAGATTGAAATCTGATGTCTTTTTTTGGAAAGTGCCTAGCTGTGGATGTAGGCTTTTAGCTCAGCCTACACCTAGAAATACCTGGAAAACCTGGACATTTCTGAAAACTAGACACTTAGAGGGTTTCAGAAAGGGGTGACTTATGGAGATATCACTAGGTTCTGTTACCCAAAATCCTTTGCAAACCTAAACATTTTAAAAATAATACTTTTTCCTCACATTTTGGTGACAACACATTCTGGAATCAGAGAGGAGGCACACATTTCCTTCCACTCATCATTCCCCAAGTCTCTCGATAAAAATGGTACTTCACTTGTGTAGGTAGGTCTAGTGCCCGCGATAGGAAATGCCCCAAAACACAACATGGACAAATCACATTTTCCCAAAGAAAACAGACCTGTTTTTTGAAAAGTGCCTAGCTGTGGATGTTGGCCTCTAGCTTATCCCGCACCTTGGACAACCTAGCAGACCTGGACATTTCTGAAAACTAGACACCTAGGGGAACCCAGGATGGGGTAGCTTGTGGTGCTCTCACCAGGTTCTGCCCATAAGCCTAGGCAAACCTCAAAAGTTGGCAAAAATTGTTTTTCCTCATATTTCAGTGATGGAAAGTTCTGGAATCTGAGAGAAGCCACAAATTTCCTTCCACCCAGCATTCCCCCAAGTCTCCTGATAAAAATGGTACCTCACTTGTGTGGGTAGGCCTAATCCCCGCAACAGGAAATGCCCCAAAACACAACGTGGACACATCCCATTTTCCCAAAGAAAATTGTCAATTTTTTGGGAAACTGCCTAGCTGTGGATGTTGGCCTCTAGCACATCGGAAACCTAGGAAAACCTAGCAAACCTGGACATTTCTGAAAACTAGACACCTAGGGGAACCCAGGACGTGGTAACTTGTGATGCTCTCATAGGTTCTGTTACCCAGAATCCTTAGCAAACCTCAAAATTTGGCAAAAAAATACTTTTTCCTCACATTTCGGTGCTGCAAAGTTTTGGAATATGAGGGAAGCCACAAACTTCCATCTACTCAGTGTTCCCGCATGTCTCCTATTAAAAATGGTACCTCACTTGTCTGGATAGGTCTAGTACCCGTGACAAAAAATGACCCAAAACACTATGTGGGCACATCAAAATTTTCAAATACAAAGCTACCTTTTTTGCAGGGGGACTGCATTTTTGATTCTGAGATCAGCAGCCATCAAGGGAAATCTACACAAACCCACACAGTTCTTAAAATTAGACACCTGAGGAAGTCTATGGAGGTGTGACTTGCGTGGATCCACCATTGTTATCTTAACCAGAATCCTCAGCAAACCTCAAATTTAGCTAAACAAATCACATTTTCCCACATTTCTGCATGGGATCACCACACTGGCACAAATTTCCTACCACCCAATGTTTTCCTCAGTCTCCCGGTAAAAACAATACCTCACTTCTGTAGGTGGGCCAAGTGCCTGTGACAGGGAAGAGCCAAAAACATGTCGAAAATGAGGGGGAACCAAAGTGTGTCCAAAAGGGCAGTTTGAAAAAAAACATTTTTAGGCTGAGAAGTGGGCAGAATTCTTATTGGTTTAGATGCGACAATGCTGGGTGGTAGGAATTTTGTGGATTCCTGCAGATTCTGGAAGGTTCCATCACAAAAATGTCGGAAAAATGTGTGATTTCAAGCAAAGTTGGAGGTTTGCAGGGCATTGTGGGTAGGAAAATGGTGCGGGTGCATGTGAAGTACACCACCCTGGACTCACCCAGATGTTCAGTTTTCAGATGTGTCTAGGTCTCATAGATTTTTCTACATGGCAGCGTCCCAAAGTCCAAAAAGTGCAGCTCCCACAATTCCAAGTGGGATGATTTTGAGAGTTAGCTAAGCTCTCATGGCCCAAACGTAAAAACAAAACCCAAAATAATCAAATGTTCTCTTGCTTGCCATTTAGATAAGATCTTTTAGTGTGCAGGGGAGAGCTGAAAGGCTGTTACCCTCTTCAGTTGGGGTGGAGTCCTAACCATACCCATACTGGCTGGTAGCCACCACCCCACTATATATATATTTGTTTTAATTAATTCCCTGGCATCTATTAGGCTTTCTGCCCCTGGGAAATGGATCAGGGGTAATCGCCCCATCTGCCCACCGGTGGGCAGAACAATTTTGTCCCCATTTAGTTGGGGTGGGGGTATGGCAATACCCCACCCTCTTTTTTTTTAAATGAATCTTCCCTGGTCTCTGGTGGTCTTTCTGCCCCCCTGTGGGAAGATGGGGCCTCCAAAAATAGGCCAATCTGTCCCCATGAGAGGCAGAAATGGCCAACAGTAATGTGCCACCATGGGGAGCGACCCTTGCCCAAGGGTTTCCCCCCCAATCAAAACACACACACACACTAATCCCTGGTGCCTAAGTAGTTCCCCCCACCCCTGGGGACAGATCGGCCTAATAGAAATAGGCAGATCCGCCTCCCAGAGGGCAGAAATGGCCTAAAATAAATTTGCCCCCAGGGGAACCACCATTGCCTAACGGGTCGTTCCCTATCTGTAAAAAAAAAAAAAAAAAGGGGTCACTCCGCTTGCATGAAATTGTCAAAAAAAAGGAAATACCTGGTGTCTAGTGGTTTCTACCCCCCCCGGGGGCAGATTGGCCTAAGCAAAATAGGCCAATCTGCCCCCAGGTTGGGCAGAAATTGTGTAGAATAAAATGCCCCCCAGGGTCGTTCCCCATCTGTAAAGAAAATAAAAACAATAAAAATCCTTGGTGTTTAGTGGTTTCTGCCCCCCTTGGGGGAAGCTTGGCCTAATTAAAATAGGCTGGTCTGCCCCCAACGGGGGCATAAATGGCCTAAAGACAATTTACCCCCCAGAGGAGCAACCCTTGCCTAAGGTGTCGCTCCCCACATGTAAAAAATAAAACAAACAACAAAAATAGGATCCCTGGTGTCTAGAGGTTTCTGCCCCACTAGGGCAGCTCGACCTAAGTACAGTAGGCTGATCTGCCCCCTGCAGGGGCAGAAAAAGCCTTAAAAAAATGCCCCCAAGGGAGCGACCCTTGCCAAAGAGGTCGCTCCCCTTCATTGTTTATATTTTAAAAAAAATCCCTGGTGTCTAGTGAGCATTTCTGCAGCCTGATCGCTTCACTATCGGGCTGCAGAAATGCTCAAAGAGACATCAAAAGAAAGGAAAGGCCTTTGCATTTCTCTTCCGATCCGCGCTGGAAGCTGGGCTTCCAGCACGGTGGGGGCAGCCTCTGATTGCACTTTGACGTCATCAGTGTGGAAGTGGAAGCAGTTCCCCTTCCAGCCTTGTCCTGGGGTTGTGGGGGAGGCACTAGGGGGGAGCTCTCTGCTATTTGATCTTTGAACTGAAGGAGCATGGTGTCCCAAGCCGCCACTATGAGACGTCTCCTTATGCGGCAGGCTTCTTCCAGTGTAATGTGGAGCTCTCCGCCTACCCACAGCAGGAGAGCATGGTGTGCCGATTTGCTTGTGTGGGGGGGCTTCCAATGCATCGCTAGGAGGCATTTAGCTGATAGGAGCACTAGTTTATCAAAGCGGGCCCTCAGTACTTGGGGTTTTTGGTGAGAGAATACTCCCAGTGCTGTGGCTGCCCATGTTTTAAGTGTGTCAAGTTCAGTGACGTGGCTATGGTGGTGTGAATATCATCCTAGTAGTGCTGGAGCACTGGACAGGACAAAAACATGTGTTGGAGGTCTGCTGCTGCTCGAGGGTAGTGTCGACATGTTAACTGGGCCATCAGGAATATTTTGTTTAGGCGGCCGGGGGTCAAGTAGGTGCAGTAGAGGAGCATAATTTGAATGTTTTTGAAACATACATTTAGGGATACAGTCTAGGGGAATTCCTGTGCCCTGACCCACTCCGAGTCATGGAATGGTTCTACCGGAGGTGTGTTAGCGAGTCAACTACATGCACTCTAAAGGCTTTATGGAGCCACGTAAGGAGGTGGCACTCATGGCCCTTTAAGCACAGGGTATGTATTACCTCATGCTGGAGTGGCTCTTCTGTAAGGGGTCCCCATAGCGAGCGCACTGAGGCCAGGCAGCACCTATGCATAAGAATAATCTTGATGGAGCTGGTCGAAAGTCAGGAGCTGACTGTCTCGTAATAGGTTCCCATTTGTTTCAATTCTGTGGGCTTGTCACTCCGATAGCTAATCAGTCCTAAAATTGCCAGCCATGAAAGGGAATCCCACTAGTGGAATATTTAGCGCATAATGTTTCACCTTGCTAGTTAGGCAAAAAGTTCTGGTGAGTCTTTTATGGGCTACCAAGCCTAAGAGTGACCAGGAGTGGTGTAATTTGATGGTGCGGGGAATGAGCTGCTCAGCATGTATTCACGGAGGGGACCAGCTGCAGTGAAAGTTTTGAACGTGTTCTTGTCTGCCAGCCAGAGAGTCACCCTTTGGAGTTGGGCCCCTAAATAGTAAGATTCGAATGAGGGGGTGCCAAAACCTCCCTGGGCGACTGGTAGTTATAATTTATGAAGAGCTACCCAGTGTCTCCCCGTGTTCCAGTGCAGGTCACCTAGTAGCTGATCTAGGGCTTGAAAGAAGGTTTTTGGAAGGAAGTTGGGCAGGTTGACAAAGAAGTAAAGAAACCTGGGGAGGATGGTCATTTTGGACAGTTTGATTCACCCACTGAGGGCCAGAGGGAGTTTCTGCCAGCATCGCACTTAAAAGTGCAGGCAGGTGTATGCTTTGTGAAGGTTGCCCTGAAAGAGGTCATTTTAGGAGTGAGATAGCCGAGTGAGGTAGCGCGGTGCTGTGGCCTGCCATGTTAGGGGTGCTGGGCTTATGTTGACAATGTGCGATGGGGCCTCTTTGCTGAATGGAAAGATGTAAGACTTTCCCTGGTTGACTAGGAGACTAGCCGCTGCTTCGAAGTCACAAAAGGTGGCACTTAGGAGGGTGGTGTTGACCCCTTTAGGGGTCTCCCCCAACGCAGGGCTGTCCTGTAGGATGCTGTTTGCTAAGGGTTCAATGGCTATAGAGAATCAGATTGGACACAGGGGGAATCCCTTTTGGGTGCCACAGGTGACTGGGAAGGAGGGGGACAGAAGGTGGACTATCCCGACCCATGCGGAGGTGGTCATATATAGTAGTTTGGTGTACGCAAGAAAGTGGAGTCGGATTCCCACTGCTCACAAGGTTGAGAACAGGTACTCCCGAGAAAGGAAGTCAAAGGCCTTATCTATATCTAAAATAAAACAGGCGGCTCAGGGGTACTGTAGGGAAGCTGGTCCATCACATGAAATAGGTGGGCGCCCTTAATGTTTTCTGCTGCCCTCCCCTCTCACCTCTGGAGTTGTTGCCAGGTGTTCTGTTATCCAGGATGTAGCGTTGTCTGTACTGTCTGCAGGACTACCGCTGGCAGTGAAGGGCTGCGCACTTTGGGTCTGGGCCCAGCTTCGTTCCAAGCACTGTGCTGTTATGTCAGGCCCGGCTGGGCCTGTTCTTCCAGTCCATTCCCGACCAGGGCACCGCTGCCATTGTGGGTTCAAGAGGGGAGGGAGAGGCCCCCTGGTAGTCAAGTTAGCATCGGCGGTATTCGGTCCCCTCATCAGGTACGGTCATCTCCAGGGTGAAGGGCCTAGGGCACTCAGTTAGTGATAGAAAGGCCCCTTGGCCCTGGGTGCAGTCTTCTTGGGATCCCACCTGGCCTGTGCGGGCTCCTCCCTCTGCCTGCACTGTATGGTGATCGACCGCTGCCGGCATCATCAGCAGGCCTGCCACTGGCACCGAGGGGCGACACTCTCCAGGCCGGGACTGGGCCTCACTCTCAGAACCTGGGAGGAGGCCGCAAGCATCTGGCCACTCCATGCTCACCTCTCTGGGCCTTGCCAACCGGCCTCTTTTACTGTTGTTGTGCTCCCCTGTTCTGGCAGGGAAGCAATACTCCTAATGTCTGGGGTCCTAATGGGCCCTAGCTCCCAGCCCTTGGCACCAGCCAGGGCTCTGTTGGGTCACCGTCCAGTAGGCCCAGCACTGGCCAGGTTGGGGCCTGCGGGGGTAAAACCCTCCGGAGATGCACCTGGCGTCAGGAGAGGCCTGTCTTCTCGGCAGGTTCGGTTTCCCTCGCCGGGGCACCGTGCTCTCCCACTCCTGGAGGAGGACGGTCCCACAGGCCTCGCCTGGGCAGTGTTGCTGCCACTTTGAGGCAGTGGCTAGCTGCCCTCCAAGGCCCATGGCAAGCGCAGCATCATGCCACCATGTGGGGGGTTCGAAATAGGTCGCCCTAGGTGGCTGAGTCTGCAGGATGTGCCGCGATTGCAGTCTTGGGTTGCCATCTATTGCTTCCAACCCACCTGTGCTGCCAATCTCTTTGTATGGATGGAGTGTGAACATGTTTGCAAATTCAAGCATGCACATGCACACACAGGCATACAGACACACACAGCAGACACATCATTGAAAATAGCCTTACTCATGCCAGCAAAATGAACACATTCAATGAACGTGAATTGCATACATGGCACACCCAAAATGCACTGTTGGTGTTGTCGGCCCAGTTGCTGAGTGTTGCTGAGAGGGAGTAGAGCTTTATTTTAAAAGAGTGGGCTGACTCAAAATACCACTGGGACTCAAATGCTTTCTTGTCACAGGAAAACCTCTGGAGCTAAACAATAGCTGAGAGAGATGACGGTCTCGATGCCAGAACAGTCTTCACAGACTCAGTGGCAGCACAAATGACTCAGGTAATCAACAATACCAGTCAAGTTATCCAACACATATACAGAAGATAAATGTTCACACAAATGGATGCCATGAAAGCGGCATAGTCATTTTGATGAATTTGGCTTAGGGCTTTGTTTGCAGTACTGGTAACAGTGGGCTTAAAAGCAACAGTCTAATGGGTTACTGGGAAGTGAGAAAAACTATTGAATTCTAGTACTAACCAAACTGCACCTTAAACAGGCAGACCTAAAAGACGCTCTCATCACATCTATATATTTTTCTACATTTTTTCACCCACAGTTTAATCTTTCTTTCTACACAGCTTTTTCTGTACAATATTATCTTTAAAGTATATACATAACCGGTGATTAAAGGTCCTGTTCCGTATGCGTCAAACCTTAGGTTTCAATCTAATAAGGTCAAGTTATTTTGGAAAGAAAGTGCCCTCCGCTGGTTCTTTTCTCATGATTTCTGCCTCTCCTCATGTGGGTAGCTCAAATGTTACTATGGAGAATACATTTGTCCTGTAGGCTTTTACAGGTGAAATCAAGAAACAACTAGACGTATTGATTAATAAGTAACAGCAAACCCTTTCTTTGTACCTTTTGATCAAATTTCCCAGGTAACAATAAGAACAACATTTCTCCAAAATCACTCCATGGATTAGACATTTACTATTAACTTTCTTTCACATAGATAACCACTGGTCAGGGTCACTTTATAGTCAGGCATTTACATTACCAATGGAGAATACCATCTTTGATATTTTCTTGAAGATCAGGCCGCAAACTTGCAGACAATGTGTCATTGCCCAATCAATTGTATCATAATGGGTTGTGATGTACTTTATATATATTGCTATCTGAGAACCCACTCCTGAAGCTAAGAGCTAAAACTGTTGTATATCCCCTTTTTAATGAAAATCATTACTGAAACCCCATAATCCTTTCTAATGTATACTTCTTCAGTATAATTAGCTTAAAGTTTCTGCTTTCTGTTCTGTTGTCACATATTAATGGTTGTCATAACTCATTTCTGTTCTCAGCAACCTAGGTCATCACTTGAAGTTTCTCGTTATAAGCAAGTATTCTTGATCCAACTAGCATCTAGTTCTATTCCTGACAAGTGTTACTGTACATTTAGACCTGTCATCCTAATTACGATGGTGGATTAAATGTTACAGAAAATAAAGGCTTCCTTTTGCATTTTTCTGGCAAGAGGGTTCAATGAGACTATGCTGATAGCAGCCACAGTCCGTCTTAATGGGCTCAGTGGACACTCTCACTCACCTTTTGCCCAACAGGAAGATTGTCTACCAGGCTTAGCAGATGTCCACCTGACAGACACTCTTCTTGTTCAAGTCAGGAAGCTAGGAGCTAGATTTGGGCTAAATGGCTGCCTGAGCTGAAGATTTCACAGCCCAGTGGAGGTGACTGCCTCAGCTTGGAAAAAGTGATTGAAGCCCTCCCCCTCATGATGAGAGGGTGCATTACTGATTGCTCAGACATGGAAGCTTCAGTTTTAATCCTTGAAGTACCCAGGGCTGAGTGTCTACCAGTGACATCTCATCCTAGAGTGGGGTGGGGTCAGCAACTCTCTCTGACCCCATCCCACTCTGTGAAAAAGCAGGGACTGCTGCCTCTCCTCATTGGCTGACCTACGGTTAGGCAATGAGAAAAGGCAGTAGTACCAATCGTCATGGGACCACCGAGGCAGAGATTTGGAGGTAAATGGGATTTTTATTTTTAATATTTGGGACAATGCTTTCAGGATTGTATGAATATTCGGGAGTGAGCGTTGTAAATGTGTGTGCATGTGTTGAATGTATGGGTGCGAGTGAGTGTGTATATGTGTGTGTTTGTCCCATCTCCCCCCTCCCTGCTAAAATTACCAGCCACCTCTAGCTGATATGTAGTATCATCACTAGGCCAAATTTATGAAAAGAAAAATTCAGAGATGGATAACCATGTATCCAGACTCACATACGCACAGATAGCAACCTTTGAATAGTTTTTATCATAAGTATTAAAAAAATAAAGTTGACCAACAGAGTATCCACCCTAATGGTCCTGTATGAATGACCATTAATAAATATTTTTACCACTTTCTGAGCAAAATCACCATTCTAAGATGCCCATCCATCGGCAATAACTTTGCCAATGCATGCTCCACAATTAAGAAAGAATTGGCAAAGCCAATATCAGAATCAGCAGTTGTCTATTAAAGGATGATGGTGGTGATGAAAAGCAGGGCGTGGGAAAGTGGTAGGAGGGAGTGGGAAAGCAAGGAGGAGGAGAGACTGAATAAGCTGTGGAGTATAAAGGGAGAGATCATGCTTCTACACAAGGTTGCTGGGGAGATAACAACAAAGGTAAGATTACTTTAGACCATTTGTTGTAGAGTAATCTCAAAACTAACAACAAATACTTCTTAAATATGCCTGTTAACAAACAGATAAAAAATGTATCAGCGTCTCGTTTGACTGAGGACAGATTCAAACTGAATTCTCCACAATGACTGCCTTGGAAAATAAAGATTTTCGAAGCTGACAGATTTAGGCCCTCATTACAACCCTGGCAGTTGTTGGAATAGTGGAGGTATTACCGCCAACGGGCTGGTGGTACCTACCTCCACTACTATGACATTGGTGGTTTGGGCAAAGCCAAACAGCCAATGTACCCCACCTTACCGCCACAACGGTAACGACTGCTGGGCTGGAGACTGCAGTTTCCAGCCCGGCGGCTGACACTAGTCCACCCATGGCATTATGACCCCACCCACCGCTATGGTTTCAGTGGTTTCAGTACCGCCACTGAAACCATGGCAGAAGGCACTATCAGTGCCAGGAAATTCCTTCCCTGGCAAAGATAGGGGTTTCCCTCACCCCCTCCCCGGAATCCTCTCCCACCCTCCCCCTCCCCGACCCCACACACATTTACACACATACACACACATACATACACACCCATACACACACGCAAACACACATTCACCCACGTTCATACATTCATACACACTCACAACAACACTCACGAACATTCATCCAGGCTCACACGCAATCTCACAACACAACATGCATGTACACTCACACCCACTCATGCACACACGCATTATACTGGCATGCACGCATTCGCACACAGTCACACACACCCCCACTCATGCACACCCCCACAACCCTCCTCTTATGTCGGAGAACCCGACTTACCTGCTTGGAGGGGTCCTCCAGCAGGAGACGGGATGCGGCGCTGCTGCCAGCTGCAGCGTCCGCCAGCAAAACACCACCAGGCCGTATCATGGAACATGATATGGTAGGCGGTGTTTTGCTAGTGTGGTGCTGCTGCTGGCAGCAATGCCACATTACCACCGTCTGCCGTCATGACAATTGACAAAATTCCACCAGCCTTCTGGCGGTATTCCGTCTACGGTCATAATGGCATGGACGGTCGCTAGCCACGGCAACGGTATGTTTGCAGCCGTCACTGTGACGGTAGACGGCATTTGCCGCCAATCTCATAATAAGGGCCTTAGTCTTAATTAAAAGAGTTAGAGCAATGCCATCTTCCTCCTATCGTACTCCTAGTCTACCTTACAGATCTATAGAGGTCAGCAAAGGTGTTAATAAACACCGCAGAAAATACTAGAAACAACTCTTGAATATTTCAATCATTGTGATAAAATCCACATCATGAATAACTTTAACTATCTGTGTAGCTGAACACAGAGCACTAATTATAATGTTGCCTCACTCTCATAAGCACCATCATGCCTATCGATATCATGACTGCTACCATCAAATTCACTAAATAAATCATGGATGTCAAGCTCTTATTTGAAAGTGAACCCAAACAAAACTGAATATATATTCATCATGAATAGCATCAGGAAAGCCCACATCCAGGAATGGCTCTAAACTATGAAACTGGAAAGATCCACACCTCAACACACAGAGAGCTTGAAATTACTTGAATGCCATTGTGCCAAGAGAATGCAACACAAAAAGATGATGGACAGAATGCTGAACATTGTCAGACATTCACCCCAGTCACAGATGTAGGTTTAATCTATCATTATTGTTCTCGCCATGCCATTCCAGTTTGGACACAGCCATATGTAAATCAGCCGTGAACTTGCTCCCCCTCGGAACAGTCAAGCCCGAACTGCCAGGCCAGGTACTCCCTGGACCGTAAAACAAGCATCCTGGGACTGGTTTCAGGGTATCACCCCTCATAAGCCAGACTAGCTTGAAACAGGTAGCACATTGAGCACGGGATCCATGTCAGTTCCCACTTAGGGTGAAAATGCAACACAAAAAGATGATGGACGGAATGCTGAACATTGTCAAATATTCACCCCAAGACACAGATCTGACTTTAATCCATTGTTATTTTGCTTGCCACGCCATCCCAGTTTGGACCCAGCCATATGCACATCATCCTTGACCATGCTCCTCATGGACACTGCCCGAATGGTGCCTAGAGAACATACAGAAATGTTGTGAGTGTTTACTCCTATGCAGAATCAAACCATCTCAGTGTAAAACACTTCAGAAACACCTTCCAAGTCTTAGTCTTATACTACCTACATAGTAGCAGAATCCTACTAACTAGGCTTTCTAACATTACACTGCCCCACACAAAAGTGTTTTTATGCAACTGTACATAACAAAGTATAAAATATGTATAATTATAGCTATCCCTTGGAAGATCTACATTTGTATCTTACTGTAGAAAAGTCCTCCTTTTTGCCCTGGTCAACCCCAAATGTTTTTGACAGATACTGATGGTTTCTGACACTTGAACGGGCCCTGGGTACTGTTCACCAGACCCAGGGCCAGTGCAGGAGTAAAATAGATTATGCAAAATAGGCTAATTATAATTCACTCTATCAATCTACCTATAAGTCCCTAGTATATGGTAAGGCATGTAGGTTTAGGGACCCCAGTGTGGGTAGTGCACCATAGGTGCACTGCTGTGGTGCCCAGGGTCATTTTAAAGGCCGGCCTGACTTGTTAGATGCTTTTGAGTTAAAGTTAACCCCAAATTCGACTTTGGAATTAAAAGTACTTCCAAAGTCTTAAGCTATCTTTTTTGCATATGTTACCCCTAATGTCTGCCCTAGATGCCCCGAGGGTTGGGTGCATTGTAACTATAAGCAGGGACTTTTTTAAATATGTTTTATAAGCGCTGATGAGGGAAAGATAGCTACATTTGTTTTCCCCCATTGTAGTAATTTGACTCCCTAGGCTAACACGGAAAGACTTTGGGGGTCATTCTGACCTTGGCGGTCCATGACCGCCATGGCGGAGGGCGGCGGAAGCCCCGCCAACAGGCTGGCGGTGCTTCCTGTGCGATTCTGACCGCGGCGGTAAAGCCGCGGTCAGAAAAGGGGAGCCGGTGGTTTCCCGCCGGTTTCCCGCTGGCCCAGGGAAACCGCCATGGCGGCGCTGCTTGCCATGGCGAGCAGCGTGTAAAAAAGGGTTATAACAGGTAGGCATGCGGTCAAAATGCAAAGATAAAATATGAAGAATATTGAAGAGGGGGAAATATGAGGGACAATGTAGTGTACAATAGAGGCTGAAGGTTAAAATAAATCAAATTATAAACACCCACGAAAACAGAGCATTCTAATTTCAATACATCAACACAGTACCTCACAATATATGCAAAATCGACATATGGTCGATTTTCTCACATTTATTACGACCCAACCATTCTATGGAGTGTAGGTTTATTAGTGTGCCTATGATGCCACTACTCTGTAGTACATTTTGCTCCTTAGGACAAATTAGAGTTTGTGCTAATGGCACAATACCGCTGTGCAGTCGAGCATTAACTAAGAAACATGATTCTTCTTAAACAATAACTCATTGCTAAATAGCCTAGCCTGAAACAAACAAGCACAAGCATGCGGGGTACGGACTAATTAAAACAAGCAAAACTGATAATAACTGGCTAGTCCTTTTTAAAATATATACCGTAATCATGTGTCCTTTCTTATCAAAGTTAAAAACAAAGATGTGATCCCGAGCTAACGAAAGTAAAAGATTTCTTGGTCTGGTTTTACTGACTTATTTTAGTGTCTCTTACTTTTGTGCGAGACGAGTATTTTGGGGGGTTGATAGCATTTTCTCCTTCGTGATTGGAAGTTTCTGAGTAACAAAAAGACATCTGGAAGCATCAATGTGGATCAAAATGGCTACTCAAACCTTATGTTGCAGAAAATCAGACACTATTACAAACCAGATATAGAGTTGTGCATTGTCAAAGCACATAATAGATGTAACCAACGATAAACCCCTTTATTTTTATGCACAAACGTACCTTTTATGTTATAATACACACCAGTCGAAAAGTATGAAGCAACAAACAGCACCAGTGATTCTAGATCCCTCTAAAAATCCCCGCTGGGTTCTTGATCCGCAGATTTTGAAGTAGCATGAGTCTCATGCTAATGAGAGTAACATGTAACTTTGACATGCAGATGTCAAGCTGTCTGTCACTCCTGAACAATTGTAGGCTTGCCTTTTGTGTCACTGAGAAGTGTCAAAGGTAAAGCAGGGAGAAGGGTAAAAGAAATTGTTGTTGTCTGAAAGGAAGGCATGCCTGCTGTCATCGGGCATGATAGAACTCTATATTACACACAAGAAAGAGGCCTCCGGGACACAATTAAGCCAAGTTATTGGAGCACTGGCCCTTAATTGATAATTGGGCATAAATAATTGGTTCGAGAATGCTGTCAATGGTGTTAAACGAAGGCGACGCTAAGCATGCCTTTTCTTCTTGGCAATTAAGGATTTCGCCTAACTATATGAATGTGATTTTCTTTATGAATTTCACATGCTATTCTTGACAGCATAATGTCCCTCGCCTTTCCAGATACAGCAATAACACAGATTATACACGATTAATCAAAGGGTAGTGAAACATGATAATTGTGGTTGTTTTTAGGAGCGCCCTTTTCATCAGGTTTGATGTTTCCTACTGAGCAGAAATTTTGTCTCATTCAAAATTAATGTGAACATGTTTTTGAAGCGAAAGAAACCAGGCTAGAATGTGTTACTTTGAATAAAATTACGAATCTGCAAGAATGCATATTTTATAGTTTATAAGGTGTTAATATTTAAAGTATATGATCATAAATCCATTACATCTTACAAAGAAACAATCACCCCATCCAATTTTATGCATATCCTGAATATTGTTCTGGGCTCAAGTTGCATTTTTGAATATGTTCTGGCTAATTTACGCTGCATTTTCATCAGCCAAGCATTTTTCCTTCCTCAATTGACACACAGAGGTCTGTAATTCAGATGTGTGGGTTTTTAATATAGTGAGATTACAACAGAAAACCAATGCATCAACATAACTCGCACAATACCTCGAAACCTGTGTGTCGATTTTACAATTGTGAGAAAGAGTGAATATTCAATTCAAATAACTGCTTTGTCTTGTAGAAAAGTAAATGATAATTTACTCTGATTAATTTTGAGTCAAGAATTTAAAACTGAAATTCTTATAATATCCATAGCAAACATTGTTGAGAAATGGTGTGCACGTGTATATTTTTTCCGCAATCATTTTGTATCTAGCAACGTATAACAAGAGAGAGGGGTAGGACAAAAGGACTATTTTGAACAAATGTGGGTGTTTTTCCTGTAATTCATTTTTTCAGTCCATCTGTGTGATGTGTTTCAATACCTTGCAACTCAATAGTTGCAATGTTCGTCATCAAGACAGCATAAAGTGGATATGTATACACTTTCCATTAGATTTCAACAATGGATGCTTTCTCAGTGTTATTGAGGCTTGCATTTCTCCGATGTGATTGTCAACAATGTAACTAGTCGCCAAAGGTCAACGCTTTATCATGTAGTACAGTTTGAAGTGTAATATGGCCGGAGGAAAAACCTTCTTAATGCCGACCCTTTGTATGCGACTTTTTGTCAATTCAATTGGAGCATCTCCCATAGGAATTAAAAAACTACCCTGACCAAGGTCAGGAAGCATCACGATACATCATATCCATTTTGTATTTCAATGGCTCATGGTGGGTATTATTATAGTATATATCTCTGATTTCTTTGTGTCCACTGGAATAAAGACAGGCGCAGGAGCATACACATACTTTAATGCATCTATTGTCATGACACCTTACTACCATTTCAAAGTAATATTGGGTCAAAACCAAAAGTTTAAAAGTGATGAAATAAGTAAGAAATGTTCAATCACACAAACACACACACACACACATATATATAAATATTCACTAAAGAAACAAAGGTTAAAGTATTGTTATAGTTAGGCGAATATGTCAGTGACCACATTAAAGTTTTGAACTCAAAAAGCACAGCAATTCTCCTGGTATAGGTAGAAGAGTTTTCTATAACGGATGCTCCCCCTAATCATTTCATAGGACCTCACATATTATATCACTCATGCCATGTTCTATGACATACTTTATGACATCATTGATGACATCACAGTAGCAACCCCCTCACAGGTAGTCTACCACCACACTGAGCATGGTCTTTGGCCAAACCAATAAAAATGACCCCCATCCTTGATCCTTCATAGGCCTATGGGACCCCATCCCCTGAACCATTTTTGTACAAATCTGGAGGGGGCTGCATGGCCCACCTTCCCAAGCCTTGTCAAGTCCTGGGGACTCCAGCCCCTTGGGCTATATTTATTTTAAAGCGGAGGGGGGCCTCATTTGGCCCTGTGGATCTCATTTCCCAGAGCTGTGTTTTTTTTAAAGGGTAGTGGTGCCATGTAGCCCCCCTCCCTGTGCCTCTCATTTAAAGGAGAGGGGACCACGTGTCTCCCGCCATGAGCCTCCTTAAGATCTGGGGACCCCATCGTCAGGGCTTTATGTATTTGAAAGGGCAGGGAGGGAGGGCCTAAAATGGTGTGAGGCGGGTAGCCATGTGCCCCCCTCCTCTTATGAAATGCGGCCCCAGGGATGGCCAATCTGGAGCCTATTATTGAAGAATGAGGCCCTGGCTACCTGGGATTTTTTTGCTGCACTCCCGCGAGAGTCCCATGGGCTCTGCCAAAATAGCCAATTATCTTTGCATTTTGGCTCCAGGGGGATCCCTCTTGAACACCTCATGAGGCTTATGGGGGGCAGAGAATCCCTACCCTGCCTCCTTATATATAGTTTTTTCACCTTCAGGACAAACCAAAAAGGGGGTCATTATGACCTTGGCGGTCTCCTGACCGCCAAGGCAAAGGTGGCGGTTTCAGCGCCAATAGTCAGGTGGTGGAGACCGCCACATAATTAGTGTGGCAGGATGGCCTCTGCCATCCCGCCACATCTCCACTCATACTGCCATGGCGGTTTGATGCGCTGGGCCAGAAATGTGCATCTCCGACCCGGCGGTCCACAGAAGACCACCAGCGGTATGAGGAGCCTCCTTTCCACCAGGGTTTCCACAGCAGTAGCACAGCCACAAAAAACATGGCGGAAAAGATTACCGGTGACACCAGTCACCAGTAAACGACTGCCCCCAGCAAGCACAATACCCCACCAGACACAGCGCCCACCATCCCTCCTCCAGACACAGCACCCCCTCTCCCCTCCCTTACCCTCACCCCCTTCAGACACAGCACCCCCTTCCCCCAACCCCCTCACTGCACAGATGCACATGCACACAGACACCCACATGCACCACGCGCACACTCATTCACCTACACTTACATACACACATTGTCTCACACGCATCCGTACTCACATTCACCTCAGCACACATACATGCATTCAACCACACATACTCACACCCATCCAAACATGCATAACCACACGCAGATAAACATGCACTCACACATAAAAACGGATTCACCACAACACTCATACTCGCATACAGACTTACATGCATACAATCACTCACTTCTACATTCAGACACTCATACAACCACACATTCATGTACAGGGACAGACAACACACACACACTCACACACGCTCACACACAACACCCCCACCCTCCCACCCACGTCCTCTTTGAGACGATCAACTTACCTGGTCCGGGGAGGAGGTCGTCCAGCAGGGAACGGGAAGGGTCTCTTCCACCTCCAGGAGCACCCCACCAGCAGGACACTGCCAGGCCATATAATTGGACTTAATACGGTGGGCGGTGTCCTTCTGGCGGGGCGGGCCGGTGGTGGAACCATCTCAGCGCCTCCGCCTGCCAGCACAACTACTGCTGAATTTCTGCACAAAGAGTGGCAGAAACCCAGCAGTACCCCTAATATGGTGGGCGGAAGACCGCCAGCACTGGCAGTCTTCTGGCACCCGTGGCTTTGGCAGACTTCAAGGAAGACCGCCAAAGTCATAATGGACACCTAAGTCTCCAAGTGCTGTAATGGATGCCCACAACATTTTTCTCATGTTGATGGCAGCCAATCAGAGAGCTCGCTCCCACAGGAGCCAAACTCCCACAGAAGGGAAGAAAATCTCCCTGGGCCAATCAGTGCACTTTAATTTTAAATTGACACTCCCTCAAGACTCTTTTGAGCCTATCGCAGATCCAACCATCCAGATATACAATAATTTTTAATGCTTCATTCCTCAAAAATGACTGAATAGATTTACATAAGATCACAAAAAGTTCAATCTGTGGACCAAGATCTAGCTTGCTGCCAAATTTATTGTAATTCCATTGAGCAGTTTTTCCTATGGACCTGCCTAAAGAAGTCTATGGAAAATGCCTGGGCATTTTGATATTTGAAACCCAGCTTTTTTTTCAGCCCACTTAATTGATCATTCTGAAGCATTTCATGCTAGCCAAAAATTAGCACCTGTTTGAAAAGTTTTATTGAGAGTTGTCAAACAGAGCCAAAGTTGTTAGCAACACAAAAAGCACTCTTTCTATCTCACAGCTCACCTAACAATAACTATCTAGTGGGGATATGTATGTATCTAGAAGCTCACCATCTCAGGTGGTCCTCGCCATAAGACTGCAGACTAAGAAGAAAAAGCATTAAAAAAAAAACAAGACAGGAGGCTATTTTCATTCATGCACAAACGATCTAGAACAACATTCCTGTATTTAGCAGGACTGTCACATGACTGCCCTTGTTACTTCATTTAATTACAAATGGTGAAGTTCAGAGTTTTTTTGTTTGAATTTCCATTTTTATAGTTCAAATCTCTTTATTAAAGTTGAAAACAATATCACATACATTCACATACAACCAGTGGCCGGTGAGGGAGTAGAAAACTAGAACAGTAACTGGGTGGGAGGAAGAAGTGTTGGGGGGAGTTCAAAAGAGGAGGAAGGAGGACTGGGAAATGGAGAGATAAAAGTGGGAGGACAGTGGAGGAGACTAGACCAGGAGGTATGCATGCCCACTACAGAAATTGATATTGGGGCAATGAGAGCATGACTAACAATAGAGACATCAAGGTCTTTACTGCTTTGAGGCTCATCGCCAGTCAGTCTAAGCATCTGGAGATATCTAGCATAGTTGAGTTCTCAGTAGTCACCGACCAGGAATTGAAGGCAAGACCCCCACATTTTATCAAAGCGGGATAATGTTCCTTCCCCTGAGGTGGAGATCTTCTCCATAGTCAATGTGTCCTACATTCTACACAGCCAGTCTGAATATGTAGGCATACCACCTTTGTCCCAGTTTTATAGGAGAGCTTTGCGTGCCACCTAGAGGGACAGGGAGATCACCCTGCCCATAGCAGACCTCAGTGGATCAATCAGGAGGTTATGAAGTTCTAGCACGGTGTAGCTTGGAACGCAGAGGACATCAGCGGAGAAGATCTCATGTACATCCCTGAGGACCTCCTTTCGATATCTCTGATATTTGAAGTAATTATACCAGAGGAGGTGCCTACCTGACTACAGTGGCCCCAACAGAGACCTATGGCATCTGCTTTCCAGCTTGCCAACCTAGCTGGGGTGCAGTACGAGTAGTGGCCATTTCCAGTAAGGATTCTTTCAACCCTGCACTGATGGAGGAGGTGTTAGCTCTATGTAATATGCTAATCCATTCCTGAGGTGTAAAAGTGAGGTCTAATTTGGCCTCACACCTTTTCTGGGGTGGGGACATGCTGTAATCTCTAGGGGAATTCATGAATATGTAGATGTGGAAAAGTAAATATTTCTTGTCCATTTTAGTAAGTAACTATTTTTCAGATTTAGCAAGAGGCCTATTTGCCTGAGGTTGGTTTGAAGGGTGTGAGACTCAGCGCTTAACCCCAACATAGTGTCATTATTTGTTGTCAAGGAGGCCGTAATGGCCTTGGACTTGTGGGAAGTCAAACACCCCTAAGTGGTCATGTGAGTCACCCATATGCTTGCAGTTGGCTACTTGCCATTCATGATAGTCTGCCCTCATTTGTGTGGGTGGAAATGACAGATTCCCTATGAGAGAGATGATCATGGAGATAGGGGAGGACAGCCCCTTGCCACCATCACTTAGTCCCACGTCATCATGGTTGATCTGGTTGCTGGGGGGATGTATAGCCTGACACATCAGTACTTTTTTGGGACCCATTGTACTTTCCATATATGTATCCCAGCTATGGCTTGGTTCATGAAGCCCCAGTGCGTTTCCGTGAGGACCCTGTTCTACTCAACCATGTATCAGAGTTGGGTGGTTAGATAATAGTGTGTGAGCTGTGGTATTCCAAGAGCACTGTCCGGGACTGAAAGGTATGTTCATTATCTAGCCATACAGGAATTCACATCCACCCAAAAGTTGGCCTCTATCACATGCTGTAATTATGTGGTGGTAGTGCCAAGGGGAGTGTCTGCATAATGTATAGTAGCCTAGGTATAATGTCATTTTTAATGTATCTAGTCTGCCCATCCAGGACAGGCCACCCAATTTCCAAATCTACAGGTCCTTGCAGGCTGCAACTAGGAGCATGTAGTAGTCATGCTCTGCCATCTCAACAGAGGAGGAGCATAAGGTAAGACCCAGATATGGCATCTCTTTACTTGTCCATTGGAAGGGAAAGCTGCTTTGCAAGGTGGCCTGGTCCGCTTGTGGAATGGTTAAATTGAGGATTTGGACTTTGTGAAGGTTCACCTTGAAACCTGATGCCTCCCTAAAGCTTCTCCATAAGAAGGGATAAGGATGTTAGGGGCCGGGTCAGGGCTATCGCCATGTCATCAGTATAAATGGCCAATTTATGCTCCTGTGTCCCTAAGGGGATGCCCTTTATCAATGTCTTCACCTGTATCCTGTGTGCCAAGGTTTCCATTCTAAAACTCAAAAAGAATTGGGGATGGGCAAGCCCTGCCTGGTCCCCCTAGTGATCATGAAGGGCTAGGACAAGGTGCCATTAATTTGTACCTGGGCACTCAGGTTCATGTAGCTATCCGGAGCCACATCAGGAATCGTTGCCCAAGGCCAACCCTCTCAATACCAGCCACAGGAGTGGCCAATGCACCCGAGTGAATGCCTTATATTCATTGACCGACATTAGTAGCACCAGCATACACCTTTGGGCTACCTTATCCAGAAGGTAGAGGAGATGCTTCTTATTATCGCTGCTACCTCTTTCAGGGATAAAGCCAGTCTGGTGCAGGTCGACTATTCCCTACATGTAGGATTTCAACCGAGCCACCAGCACCCTTTTGAAGAGCTTAGCATCCACATTTAAGAGGGAAATGGCAGTAGGATGCACATTGCTGGGGCTCTTTTGCGGGTTGAAGGTATGATCGGTCTTTTTTTGCAGATGGTCAAGGTAATGTTTTGGGCCGCAACTCGCCACCAAAGACTCCCACTGTGGCATTGCCATTCTGCAGGAGACTCACCTCCTCAGAAGGGACTAGGAAGCTCCCGCTGGTTTGACAGACAACACCTTAGCCACTTCCCTGGTCAAGTACTGCAAACCCAAGCGGAGGCCCCAGGAGACTCCTCTTCATCCCCCTAACTGTGAATGCACACACTTTCCCTCTTGCCACCCTATAGGCCCATAATAAACATTAGAAACAGTTTGTGCCAATGGCCTGTGGTCTGGTGAAAGCCACTCCTGATCCTGACTTACACCAAATCTGGCAGAAAGGTACATCTTGGTCCAGAAAGAGTGCTTTTTGAAATTTGGTAAAAATCCATTCAGTAGATTTATGTATATCTAAGGTAGGGATGCAGAGCCTCTGTAAGATCTAATGATAAGATCTGATTGGCTGCTACCACTTAAAAATGAGGCAGTGATGGCAGATAAAATGCAAAAAAACAGAAGGTGGAAGTGTAGGAATTCCCTGACCCCCTAGGCCTGGTGGTGGGGTCCCAAAGGGACCCCATCTGAGTCCAAAAACATGTTTTTTTTTTAAATTGTTGCTGCAAATTCACAAGATCTGCTGATATGGGGCAAAATAAAAAAAATATCTGGTGTGCCAAGTCCTGGGGATATATAAATATATCACTAAGAAAAAGTCCTGCTGTTCTTCCTGCGCTCGCCAAGCGAGGTTGGTGCTCCAATATGGGCACAGGACCCATATAACATGTTCCACCACTCATGATTCAAACGCTGGCACTCCATGCAACTGAAATTATTTATTCAGATAAAAAAATGTCATGTCAAAATATTCAACATTTTCCAGAAACAAAAATAGGGCTATGCGTTTCAACCATCACGGTCTTCTTCATTGGCCCACAAAGGAAAAAATGCACAAACCATGTGGCCCCTCCTATTCCCAATATAACAACTCTTGCAAATCATGGACATAGAAGAAATATATATATATATTTTTTTTCTCTCTCCCTGTTTCTCTTTCTTTCTTCTTTCTTTCTCCTTTTTTGTAATTTCATGTGTCCCAATACAAAAATAACAACATACCCACAACGTTACTGATTTAACTGATTGGATGGCCGCATGGACAATACTTTCAATTTGAAATTAAAATTAAAAATAAAATGTAATAAACTAAGCCCTGAACAACTAAACACTCCCATGTATCTGCTGCCTTACCAAGCCAATATGCACATAAAGTTCCTCATCCTTGTTCGGTCCCAAAGGATGTCGGCTATTTAGTTGAATAATGTATTCAGATTCTAACTTTCTTAGTTGCCTCTCTCTGTCGCCCCCCCTCGGGGTACCCAACACTCTATCAATTCCCAAAAATTTCATTTTTTCCACCATCCCTCCATGTGTCAAGTTGCATTGACGAGCTACCGGGTACGTCCATCCTTGTTTACAATTACTCGCCAATGTTCAAGAATTTGTTTTTTTAGGGGAAAAATTGTGCTACCCACATATTGTAGCCCACAAGGGCACACAATAACATAAATAGCAAAATCTGAGGTGCAACTCAAAAATTTCTTAATACTCTCTTTTTTCCCATGAAATCATGAGTGGTCGAATATATAGGTAGGGAGGCTTGTGTCCCCTCCCCAGGACCCCTGGGTCCCAACCTTTAAATTAAATTGGGAGGGGGGAATGTGGCCTCCCTTCGGGGCTAATTTTGGGCCCGGGGACCCCATTCCCCGAGTCCTGGCCATAGTTTCAAGAGAGGAAGGGGGACATGTTTCCCCAGGCTGATTTCAGATCCGAAAACCCCATCCCCTGGGGCCTGGCTGTTGTTTAAAGATGAGGAGTGGGAAAACATTTCCCCTCGCAGGCCGATTTTCAACCTGGAATCCTCATCCAGTCCTGGCTATAGTTTAAAGAGAGGGACAGGGCACTTAGCACCCAGGCTAATTTCATCCTCAGGGACCCTATTCCCAGGGGCATAGCAGTTACTCTGCCCACACTGGTGCAGGCAGGGAAACTTGTGTTTTGCTCTTGCTTGGCAGGAGCAAGTTCAAAGCTCCCACCAAGTGAGAGCAAACACACTTTAAAAATGCTCGCACTAGCTGGGAGCAGAATTCAGATCTGTTTCCTTGCCTGCAGTGATATGGGCAGGGAAACAGATTGGAATATTGCTCCTTCCTGCAAGGAGCAGCAGTTTTAGCTGCTCTCTGAAAGTGGGAGCAATGTCGGCTCCCACTGGAAGCAGGGAGCTGGCTGGGGCTGGCTCCTCACTTGGCCTGCAAAGAGAATATGGTGGGAACCTTGGGTGGACACCAGGGAACCCACCCTTTCTTGACTAGGCCCCGGGTAATGGAGTCCCTAGGGCCAAAATCAGCCCAGGGAGGGCCACTCGGCACACCTCCTGATCACACATTAGCTAGGCCCCTGTTGATGTGGTCCTAGGGGCCATATTTGGCCCGAGGAGGGGGCTGCGCAGCCCCAGCCCCATTTTGTAAATTGCCAGGACCTGAGAGATGGGGCTCCCGGGGCTGAAGTCAGCCAGGGGAGGGGTCACCTGTGCCCCTCCCCTTTACACATTTGCCAATCGCTGGGGGATAGGGTCTCCGGGGCCGAAATAAGCTCAGGGCAGGGTCTGCATTTCCCCTCCCCCTAATCAACTTTGGCCTAGACCCTGGAGATGGGGTTTCAGGTGCCAAAATCAGCCCAGGATTGTGGCAATGCACACTCTAGCACATTTTAATAAGGCCAGCCCCGGGGAATGGGATCCCAGGGGCCTAAATCGGCCTTGGGAGGCGGGTGCAAATTATTAAATATTACTTTACATTAAAAGACTCCAGAAATTCACTGAAAAACAAGGTACAGGGAGATTATAGATAGAAAATAGAATTAAGAAACCGTAGACATTCACTGAAAATATCTGAGGTCATAGGGATGCTATAGTTATGAAATAGAATTTGAAAAAACCTCAGAAATTCTCTACAAAATCATAGTTTACAGGAATGTTATAGTTAGGTTCAGATGTTACACAAACAAAACCATATAAATTCAGCAGGTATACATAAATTTTCTCAAGTAACCAAATCTCGTGCCCTTAGGTAACTATAACTTGCATCCCCGCCATGCACTGCTAATTACACCACATATTACATCACTCATTCCATCTTCTACAACGTCATTGAAAATATTACTGCAACATTTGCTGTACAATTATTGATGAGAAAACTTTACATGGCAGGGGCACGAGTTATAGTTACCTTAGGGCATAGAACCATGTCTCATCCCTTTCAAAAGATTAATTTGTTGTGCCTTGATGATTTTGATCTGAGCTTTTGGACTCACATAGTTGGTTTCTAGATTGACTTTATTTGCCTTCATCGACCTCTGGAAGGTTGCAGTGTGAAATATAAGTTCTCCCTGCACGACTGTCTCACACGAGTCAAATACTGTGGACATGGGAACCTCTCCTGTATTGTTCTCTTGAAAATAATGAATGTATGTCAGCTATCATTGACAAAGGACAATATCTCGAAGAGCCATTATTTTTAGGGTCCAGGTCTGAGGCCTTGTAGGACCAGATAACGAAAGGCCCAGTTATATAGACACAGGTATGTGGTCCAGCGTAGTGCATATGCCTATCCAGGTAGTCAGTCTCATAGTCATATTCCATCCTGTTTGTGAGAAAAAGTCTATTCAGGAATAGGTCTTGTATACCCTTGAATAAAAGTGCAGTCCCTTGTTGCAAACACCAGGCCTCTAAGATGCCCAGTGACTTTGTACCCTCCAGGAGTGCCATGGGGAAACTCTGGGTGTAAAATTTGGGGTTTGGTGTGTCTAAAGTTTCATCGAAAACAGCATTATTGTTCTCCATATAAGCAGCAACCCCTGTGTAAACTTTAATGTGAACAAACAGATGTTTGAAGAGCGTGTTTCTAAATTTATTGGGGCCATAGATGGAAAAGCGGATGATTCCTTTGTCTTGACTCTTTCCTCGAAAGCCCACACTTCTCCTCTCTCTGTAACATGTGAGGGTGTCAAGATTTGAGGTGGGTGAAACTTGTCGAGTTTTAGTCCTCGGAATTCAGAGAGGTATATAAAAACTCTGTGTGATTACGGAGAGTTCCACTCTTCCCTAAAAACTGTGGAGTTCAGAGAAAAGTCAAAGGGGGTCATTATGACCCTGGTGGTAAAAAACGCCTACCAACGCAGCAACGGCCACCAAAAAAACATTGCCGCAGCTACCAGTGGTCCGCCAAATTATGACCACAGATGGATTTCCATCAGAAAGATGGCGGAAATCCAGCTGTGGCCTTGCCAATGGATGGCAGAAAGGTGGCGCTGCTGCCAGCAGCTGCGCCACGCCAGTAGTCCACTGCCGGCCGTATTATGAGAAGTAATATGGCCTGGCGGTGTTCTGCTGGTGAGCGCTGCTGCTGGCAGCAGCACCCCATCCCATCTCCTGCCGGAGGACCCCCTGGACACAGTTAAGTGGGTGCTCCAAGAGGGGAGGGGGTGGGGGTGTGTCTGTGTGTGTGCGTGTGTCTGTGCGTGCATGTATGCGGGGTGTTGTGTATTGTATGTGTGTGCATTTTTGGGGGCGTGAGTGTGTGTATGTTGAGTAGTGTGAATGTATGCCTGCGTGTATGTATTTGAGTGTGTGTGGATGTGTGTGTGAATGAATGTATGCATGCATGGATGAATGTGGGAATAGGTGTGTGTATGCGTGTGTGGGTGTGTGAAGGAAGGGGTGTGTATGAAGGGGGGTCTGGAGAGGAAGGAGGTGGAGTGGGGGGAACCTGTGGTGGGAATTGGGGAGGCCACTATCAGTGACAGGGAAGGGATTCCCTGTCACTGATAGTGCCTACCGCCATGGTTTTCGTGGCGGTAAGAGAGCCATGAAAACCATGGCAGTAGATGTGGTCGTAATCCCGCAGGCGGCCAAGTGACAGCTGCCGGGCTGTACATTGTTGTCTCCAACCCGACAGCTGTTACCGCCGTGGCGGTCGGTGTGGTACATTGGTGGTTTGGCTTCAGCCAAACCGCCAATGTCATAATATGGAGGAAAGTACCGCCAGCCTATTGGCAGTGCTTTCCTCCATATTACCGCCGACCGCCGGGGTCATAATGACCCCATAATGTCTTGCTATAAAGTTAACTTTTCAGCCCTCTGTACCTCGCTACTTCCAACACAGATGAACATTTAGGGGGTCATTCTGACCGCGGCGGACGGCGGTCACCGCCCGCCACGCGGTTCCCGCCGAAAGACCGCAGCGGTCATTCTGGCTTTCCCACTGGGCTGGCGGGCGACCACCGAAAGTCCGCCCGCCAGCCCAGCGGGAAACACCCTTCCCACAAGGACGCCGGCTCAGAATTGAGCCGGCGGTGTGGGAAGGTGCGACGGGTGCAGTTGCACCCGTCGCGAATTTCAGTGTCTGCTAGGCAGACACTGAAATTCTTTTTGGGGCCCTCTTACGGGGGCCCCTGCAGTGCCCATGCCATTGGCATGGGCACTGCAGGGGCCCCCAGGGGCCCCGCGGCACCCCCTACCGCCATCCTGTTCCCGGCGGGAGAACCGCCAGGAACTGGATGGCGGTAGGGGGTGTCAGAATCCCCATGGCGGCGGAGCGCGCTCCGCCGCCATGGAGGATTCTCAAGGGCAGCGGAAAGTCGGCGGGACACCGCCGACTTTCCGTTTCTGGCCGCGGCTGAACCGCCGCGGTCAGAATGCCCAGCGGTGCACCGCCAGCCTGTTGGCGGTGCTACCGCCGACCTCCGCCATGGCGGTAATTACCGCCAGGGTCAGAATGACCCCCTTAATCTATAAGTGTGAGACAACATTTACTGTGGTGTACCGATTTTGTCTCCTGTGCAGTCCTGTGTTCACAGCCAGTCATGTGATTAAGGGCTGCAGTAGTGATCTTGATACATTGTCCATATCACTCTACGTCACATAGGAGCTCTGGAATATTCTTGTAGTGACTACCAGTAACCAGCAAAGACACATCAGAGGAAGGAAAGTGATTGAACATGCCCTCTTCAAGATGTTTATTACTCAGAGCTGCCATGAAAACCCATTGCATAAATTGTGCTGTAAAATGCCCAATTTGTCATCAATGTTTCCAGCTACTGGAGATGCCCCCAAACATTCTCTAAAGAGTGCTGCACAAGCACACTTTGTGAAATAGGTATAAATATTTTTTCCTGGGCTGCTTTGATTCCCAGTCTGGCCCAGGTACCTCCCATCCCATTAACCTGTTCTCTGTTATCAGGTCTATGACTCATTGTGATCTCATCTGTCACCTGACCCAAATCTTTTACTACACATAGTAATTATGTTAAGGATAGTCTCCCACTTAGACTGTAATTTGATTGTACAAAGATTTCATGAAAGCTAAGCACAGGAAAATGACAAGTGTTTAAGTTCTGTCTGTTGTTTTTACCCCCTTTTTTCCCCAGTACCATAGGTCCTCAGTCTTCTCACCTCCTCACTTGAACATGAATCATCATTGCATTCTTGTTGCAGGGTGAGATATGAAACCTGAATGTTATTACCTTTGAAGAGGCACATAACCATTTGGAACTTTACTAGAATGTCATAGCACCACAGTATATCATGCTAAAGTTAGGATACCACAGTGCCACTACAAACATTCCCCCTCGTAAAAGTCTCAGGCTCTTTAAAAGCACACACAGTTATCCCAGAGAAGCAGCAGTGGCAGCTGGAGAAGTTTGCAACCTCCCATTCCTCTCCGGGCCAGCATTATGAGAAATTAATTTAGGCAAAAACAGAATAACAAGAAGCAGCTCCTTTCCTCCTACACTGCTGGGCTGGAGGATAGAGTCCATGTGAAGCACAAGACTGCACACCGCTGCCATGAAGCAGACCTTCTTTTAAGACTCATACTGCACACTGCTGCACACAGAGTTGCACCGGCCAAAAACTGCACTATTTTTGCTTTTGTATACTAGTATTTTTTTAAGAGGGGAGGTTTAAGTCTATATAAAGACATAGCCATCTTAGGAGAGTGATTTATTTAATGTGCTCACTGTCTCCAGGTAATATTCTTCATTTGTACTGATTAATTCCACCAGTGGAGTGGAGCATTGGAATTATTCATAATTCTGCATTACAAAAGTAACACAGAATTTCTAAACACGTCCAATTTCGCTGGTGGAATTAAAATTTCCACCCACCCTTAGTCAGGATGGAGGGTCAAGTCATATCTCAACAGTGAGTTCACCCCTTTATATTATCAATGCGTGTGAATGATACTGCCAGGGCAACTAGTCCTGTGTTCACGATCAGACATGTGATTCAGGGCTGCAATATTGATCTTGATCACATTGTCCACATCGCTCTACGTCACATAGGAGCTCTGGAATATTCTTGTAGTGACTACCAATAACCAGCAAAGACACATCAGAGGAAGGAAAGTGATTGAATATGCCCTCTTCAAGATGTTTATTACTCAGAGCTGCCATGAAAACCTATTGCGTAAATTGTGCTGTAAAATGCCCAATTTGTCATCAATGTTTCCAGCTACTGGAGATGCCCCCAAACATTCTCTAAAGAGTGCTGCGCGAGCACACTTTGTGAAATAGGTATAAATATTTTTTCCTGGGCTGCTTTGATTCCCAGTCTGGCCCAGGTACCTCCCATCCCATTAACCTGTTCTCTGTTATCAGGTTTACGACTCATTGTGATATCATCTGTCACTTGACCCAAATCTTTTACTACACATAGTAATTATGTTAAGGATAGTCTCCCACTTAGACTGTAATTTGATTGTACAATGATTTCATGAAAGCTAAGCACAGGAAAATGACAAGTGTTTAAGTTCTGTCTGTTGTTTTTACCCCTTTTTTTCCCCAGTACCATAGGTCCTCAGTCTTCTCACCTCCTCGCTTGAACATGAATCATCATTGCATTCTTGTTGCAGGGTGAAATATGAAACCTGAATGTTATTACCTTTAAAGAGGCACATAACCATTTGGAACTATACTAGAATGTCATAGCACCACAGTATATCATGCTAAAGTTAGGATACCACAGTGCCACTACAAACATTCCCCCTCGTAAAAGTCTCAGGCTCTTTAAAAGCACACACAGTTATCCCAGAGAAGCAGCAGTGGCAGCTGGAGAAGTATGCAACCTCCCATTCCTCTCTGGGCCAGTATTATGGGAAATTAATTTAGGCAAAAACAGAATAACAGGAAGCAGCTCCTTTCCTCCTACAGTGCTGGGCTGGAGGACAGAGTCCATGTGAAGCACAAGATTGCTCACCGCTGCCATGAAGTAGACCCTCTTTTAAGGCTTGTGCTGCACGCTGCTGCAAACAGAGTTGCACCGGCCAAAAACTGCACTATTTTTGCTTTTGTATACTAGTATTTTTTAAGAGGGGGTTTTAAGTTTGTATAAAGACACAGCCATCTTGGGAGAGTGATTTGTTTAATGTGCTCACTGTCTCCAGGTAATATTCTTTATTTGTACTGATTAATTCCACCGGTGGAGTGGAGCATTGGAATTATTCATAATTCTGCATTACAAAAGTAACACAGAATTTCTAAACACGTCCAATTTCGCTGGTGGAATTAAAATTTCCACCCACCCTTAGTCAGGATGGAGGGTCAAGTCATATCTCAACAGTGAGTTCACCCCTTTATATTGATCGATGCGTGTGAATGATACTGCCATGGCAACTAGTACAATCTTAGTTGAGTCACATCTTGTTTTAGAAGATGAGTCTCTTGTTATAGTAATATATCTTAATCTTTGTTCTGTAGCCACTTTATCAGCATGCATGGCTTAATCGGGGAATTCAATCCCTGTAGATTCAGGGTTTTCACTTAACTATTAGACATCAGGTTGTTAATGGTTTCTCTCACTGTAAACCTGGAAAATGACTTGTTGGGTATTGGTAATATGGATTGGCTTTCTCATCCCCTCATGTGTGGTGAACAATTGTGTTCACTGTATATTTGGGCCGTAAAAGTAATCTGGATCATTAATAATGCCTAGCCAACTTCACTACAAGGGCCACAACCCCATGATGTGTCAGAGCTAATCTTTAAATGTGAATAAAAGATACATTGAAACAAATATGAATGATGGATAGTAATAAACTAAACAGTAGATATCCACTTCCAGCCCAGTCAATAGAGGCCAACATTAAGAACTCAAGGTCCTGTGGACCCTGGTCAGACTCATCTGGAGGCCAAGAATTGACGTAATCGAGAGATATGGCCTGATTTAGATTTTGACAGCATTACCGCCAATCCACTGTGGCCCCAAGTGCTCCATCAAGCTGACGGTGTTATGACCACTGTACTTATGGGCTTTTGGCAATTGATTGCGACTGTCTAATTACTGGGGGGTGTACTATGTTGCACCAATTCTGGGAGATAAAAAATAACTAATAGGGTAGAGGGTTCTGTTTTTAAATATTGAATATATACATTTTATATATATATATATATATATATATATATATATATATATATATATATATATATATATATTAAAATTAGCTTTTTTGTGTTGTTTGTTTATAAATGAGTAATTGTTGAATTTGGTAATAATCGTTGGTGATGCTAGAGTTTATGTTTTTTGTTGTATATGTTTTTGTATTTATAATTTTGGAATATTATTAATAGTCTTGTAGAAAAATCGATAAATTCCCTTGCTATTTTCTTTCCCTTTTGAACAGGGTATGTAGTTATGTATTTATTGACATTGTGATTGTGTTTTATGTTTTTCTTTATGTCAGAATTATGTTTGTGGCTATATGGAGTTGTCATTTATTATTTGTTATTTGTTTATTCAATGTGAATTATATGTATTGTGTTACATCCCCGAAGAAGTCCTATGTTGGAGGACGGAACGCGTTGGCTGTTGCTGTTATGAATATACATATTGTTGGAAAAGAGAAAAGAATAAAGAGAAGACCTGTATAATCTCACATCAAGGGATTGGACATTGAAATTTCATTGGGGGAGGTGCACTACCATTGTTCTAAATTATGTTCTGACCACTGAGTTTAAATCTATGGCTGTTCAAACGCCATCTGCATCGAGGGAGTGTACTGTGTCGTACCAGCTGTATCCCACAGCTGACATGGCAGACTCCAATGCTGGCGAGGTTCACTCCGTCGCCATTGGAACAGTGGCATTGCACTCACCAAATTTAGATAACACAGTTGAGCTGACTGTGCACCAGTGGTGGTGCCATTATGGCAGGAGTCCATTGCAGGAGTCGTGCAGTGTTGTACTATGGCTGTGGCTCCTGGATAGATATTAGCAGCCCACAACTGATGTATATTGGACAATTGTGAACATCTGAAAAACACATTATAAAACACATTCCATTTCAGACCATGATCCTTTGTCATTTCATGGTCTGTGTTTTCACTTTTTCATTTTTTCATTATTTTTCAAATCACTGTAGGGACACAAGTATATTTTTCTGATCGCTATGGCAGGGAGGAGGGACACACTTTTTACAGAGGAGGAATTGACAGGCATGGTGGATGAAATTATTAGATTAGAGCCACAATTGTTTAGAGCACAAGTACAAAATACTACCATATCTCAGAAAAGGCAAAAGACAAAATAGTCAACAGAGTGAATGTTGTATCTAACAATCTGTGCACACAGGAGGAAATTAGGAAGAGGTGGAGTGATCTGCGGGGAATCAATTGCCTGACCTCCGAGCATCACCTGAAGGCTTGACAGGAATCCCTGGTGGAGTGGAGACTGGTAATGTACACCCAATGCATGTTGCACTAGTTAAAAATGGAGTCCTTGACCTTAGCTTAGCTGTTCAGACTGTTTCTAGACACCTATCAAAACTTACATACTGAAACTTCATTTTCCAAAATACCTTGTGTTATCTAAATTAACAGCATCATGGTTGTTACAATCCATTTAAAATTATCAATATGTATTGTCAGATTGCGTGTTGTTCTCAATGGATCACCCCTTGCATTTGCCTAGTTCTTTGATGTATCTCAATGTAGGTTCTTGTACTTCAGAAAACAGGTTCCAAACTCCAGCCATATGCATGTGAATGTATAGTACTTGTGAGTGGTATCTTAACTTATTTGCATCATTCACATTATACACATATGTGTGTTTATTTTCACTGTATTAATGTATATAAATATGTGCTAATCACTTTCTCACAAGTATTGGCAATAGTATTTACAAATGACTACAGATACCATGATGCCCTGCTTTTGTCTTTGCAAAAAAATAGTGCAATGTGATGTGCCCAACCTTTCCTTCCTTCCACATATGCACAAAAGTCAAAGCATTACGTAGTTTTCATTCACCATTTCATGGTATGTATCAAAATTTCATATGCAGTGTTGATCCAGTATGTTGTTGCCTTCTAGTTACTTCATTGAATTGTTCTACTTGCTTGCATAAATCATAGTTTCTGTAAAAGGTTTACAATTATGTTCTGTGGCATGTTGCTTATACGTAGTATTGATACACAGTTTACTTTGCAGTGTTTATTGTGATGACTAATGTCATTTAATCCAATACGTTGTACAATTTTTTGTTTTTGAGGCTGCTAGGCCTTGACAAATCTACTTTTTACTGCTTTGAGTTGCGTGTCTGTCACCTGTAATGTACACTTTCTAAATACCATTTTACATTTCAGGACATCTCTCCATCGTTGTTACTAAAGTTTACATCTGATACATTAACCTCTATGAGTAAAGAGTGAAAAATCTCACAAACACCTAAACATCCCATTAATCAATGAAACTTTTTAAGATGCTTCTTCTGTAGCTGACGACATATTTGAGGTACAATACAGGCCTTTAATGACTTTTTTTAAATTCATATTAGGACCAACACCCAGGGCCAGTGGACCACTGTCTGCAACCAAAGACACCTCCACTTCAGGCCAGGATCCAGCCTTCAGTGAGGACACCAACCCTGCAAGTTTGGATGATGAGGGGGTGCCTGGTCCTTCTGGTCTGTCTGGGCAGACAGACCCAGTGAGGTACACTCAGCCCACATCTACAGTTCCTACCTCAGGTGCTTGAACAGCCTATGGATACCTCTACTTCCTGTGCCCAGATGAACACAACTCCAGTTTTGGGCCTCCCAGTCATGGCTACTGTTGATCAATCACCACTACCTCCAGTTGTGCCAGGAACTAGTGGGATGGACAACACTGCCTCAAGGGCACACAGAGTCATGGGAGGGAATTAGTGGGCCAGCAAAATGAGGTCGCTGGCATCATTGTCACCAAGGCCACCATTGACTGAGTCCTGGGAACACTACAAAAGTCCCAAGAAATGATGGGCCAGGTCCTAATGGAGATACAAGACCTCAAGCAGGTGCAGCGGGAGCACATTCTTGAGCTGCTGAATCACAGCTCAAATTTGTGCTGTTTGACTGGGGTGGTGTTTGACATTTCTCAACACATGCACAGGGCTTTTCTTGTACTACCCCAGTCTTTGGTCTTTTAACATCAGGACAAAATACACCTCCTCAGCCACAGAGACGGAGGCCCTGCCACAACAGGAAACCAATCCACCCACCCCGGTTCCTGCACTTCTGTCCCCCCCAGCCCAGGAGGGGGATGTTTATCTGGATCACCAGGAGAGAATGGCAAGACCTCCACCACCACCTCCAAGAGATGCTGAACCTAATTTTCTCCACTGTGAGTCTACCATTCACTCTGTGGACTATTTCATGGACACCTTTACCATTTTTGAGTTGTATTTTGTACATTGGACTCCAAACAATTTGTGCTCACAAACATATTTCCAGTTCTTTTTATTCTTTTCCATTCTGGTTAGAAATAGATTGCACTCATTTATTGTTCAAAATAAGTGTATATAAAACAAAATCAAAGACTGATGTTGTAGTTATTGAGGTAATTCATTCTGTACACAATCACTTTTTAAATCTGTCAAACAATATGATACTAAAACAAATAATGGATACCAACTGGTAATCTGCTTCACATGTACAAAATCTGAAGAAAAAAAACCTATTAAATCTGAATGTATTTGTGTGATACATTTGTAGGTAATAAGTCTGTGACACAATCAAATATGCTTTTCGCAAACCATACAGAACCCAAACAATCAGTGCCATTTAGACGTTGACACTGCTGAACCTTGAAACCATGGAAGAAAGGTAATATTTCACAAAATCTAATTTATGAAGCAAACTATTATTGATTCATGACCTCAGTTGCGGACAGACATCCTGCCCTCACGATAGGAATCCTACATAAATATCACCAGTAGTCTACATCATGGCACTAACAAAACTTGAGGCCGCATGACCATTTCAGGACAGCGTAGCAGTATCTGGTGCAATGTCACAACCACCATTCAGTGGCGTGCTAAAAGAAGTTTTTTCAGCTATGAGGAAACACATTAACAGCTTCCTGCACTGAACACTCATTGAAGATTTAGCCAGTGTGAAGGGAGATCAGTATGGTATGGCTTGACAAACACATTAGAGCAACTTAAGCAGCACAAATTGCTTTGGTGACAACATCCAAGAGAAAACGGGTCTGATACAATCTCAAGAACTTCCATTCAATCACAGTGCAAGTTGTCACTCTACAAGATCTTTACATCCAAAGTGGGTGTCTGTCCCAGGATCAATCCATGATCCTTTTGTACTTTCCAACAGCAATATATCACTGCAAATGTCACAACTTTGAAATGTCTAAATGAAGATGACATGGCGAAGGGCCCTGAAACAGAATAAAAAGACAAAATGAATGATTTCAGATATACAATATGACTCAATTGATAAGTTAGGAAGACACATATACATGGCAGAAGCAACATTAATCTATGTCAATAAACATAGTAATCAATATAGGGAAATTCTGATACACAAACGTCTTTGCCTTGGACTTTCCTGACCTGACCATTCCTACCAGATTTCCATTACAGACTGATATGTTCAGTATGTCACAATTTGTTTGGATACTGGATGTCACAATATGTAAGGGTAGGCTTACACTCAGGTGAAGAAGTCATCAATGACATGTTGACATAGGTCAATTCATTCCTCTTCAGTGCAGTCATCTTCATTGGGCATTTCAGCATCCTCACCCAGTGGCTCTTCGTGGTCTCCATCCTCTGCAATGATTGGGATTTTCCGTCAGAGGGTGATGTTGTGCAGCATGTAGCAGGCAACCATGATTTTGCACACCTTATTGGGTGAGTAAGGGAGGGCTCCACTGTTCTTGTCCAGGTACCTAAAGCTGGCCTTCAGACACCCAAATTCCCACTACCCTGGCCTTCGTGTTCTTCCATAGGCCTCATTGAAGCGGACTTCCCCTGGCGTTGTTGGATTCCTCAGCAGTGCCGACAACATGGTGGGATAGAATACATTGAATCTCTTACATAGAAGCAATACATTGATAGATTAAAATCATATCAAGCCATTGTACTTTCCTAAAGTAGGAATAAAGCAAACGATCCTCGAGTCATATTGTACTTACCAACAAGCCACGTCGTCTCAGGTCCAGACTGTGACTTTTACAGAGGTAATGTGCTGTTCCGTAGTACAAAGGAAACGTGTTGACCCAGGAAAGTGGGCACACACACTTTATATGTGTAAATGCAGCAAGTAGACAACTTGCACATTTAGGGAATGGAAATTCTTTCCATTGTGGTAGCCCTATTTCCTGATGTATGGTGGCACTAAGGAAATATGTGTGCCATCGATTGCTCAACCCTCATGTGAAAGGTCAACCAAATCACACAATTCTCCTTTCAAACTGACCAAATCCTGAGCTTTTGTAAACTGGATGAAGCTGTTGAAGTGTCTCATTATTAAAACAAGGACTGTATTGCAGCACACCACTGAAAGTTGTTTGTGGCATGCCACCAGATACTGCCACAGTGTATTGAAAAGAGGTTGGGGCCACAAAATGAAGTACTGCCATAAGTTTAGCTATTCGTGTTATTGATGTGTATTCCTATTCTGAGGCAGGAGATCAGGCTCCAGCTGCTGACACTAATCCAATATTGTTTGCCTATTTACTCTGAACTTTTTTATTATGTCCCTTTCCTCTATGGTGGTAAGGTCTAGAAATGGTCTGTAGATTTGAGTACATCTTCTTTTACCCATTCCTGGGCTCATATATCTGCATGTAAGAAAAACAAACTATCAGATAAAACTGTCACACAAGACTTTAGCACATCAACACACATCTTATGTCTTGGTTAGATTAGTGATCTTATTGTGTCATATATAGTTTTCCATAATTTTTGAATATTTTTGCTAATTCAAATCTACATTTTTTAGATCTGACATTTAAAAAATATAATGAGTGAACAATACATTTGAAATGTATTATTTGCATGTTATTTGTATTTTGTTTTGCAGTTACAGAAGTACAACATATACCACTGCACCACTGATGTAAAACACAGTAACAGTTCACTTTTTATACCTGTCATATTTTGGCAAGAAGAGTGTTGTGTAAATATGAGATTTGTATACAAAGTGGCCACCATTCTAAGTGATGGTAGTGCACAATTTAAAAATACACAGCTTCATGTCTTAAAATGGCAGTGTGCCTGACCTTGCTTTCAGGTCACTGGCAATCCTATGGCCATTGGTGGACATTAACTGCATAATTGGTTGAACTCTCCACGACGGACAATGCCATAGGCTAATGTGAGTGATAGCTAACCATGAAAGTCAACGACTGTGTCCGTCTCTGCTGCAGAGTGCGCACGCCGTGTATTTATATGTAGCATCTGGAAAAAGGCTCACTTGTCTCATAACACTGCAGCCAACAACATCTCCCTGAATTTGTGCTACTGTTACCTACTTCTGGGAGTCTGAATGCCAGGTAAAGCAGGTGACAGGGTCTCTGCCTTCTACCCTGAGGATTTGGAACTCCTCAACAGGGAGCTTCTGTCCCTGTACAGCCAACTGTCTGGGAACCCAGAGGAACAGGTGCGTGTTTAAGTGGAAAATGTTTGTCAAAGTAACATGTTCCTCCTTTGTACACAGTCTTATTTTTCCCCTTTTGTTCATGATTTAAGTGTTATAAAGAGTAATGGCACACACGTGATATGTTACTCTAAGTAGATCAAGTGTCAGCCCTGCATCAATCAGAAAAATCTATGCGCTATATCCATCTAGAAGAACGCCAAACATTTAATCCTTATATACATTTATTGATCCTGCTAGTCATATCCTAATACATATTTTAAGATCCTAATGATAATCTTGGAATCCACAACAATACTTAAACTATACACACTTGAAAATATCACTCTATTCTAAAACCTATATAAAGTCATACATCCAAAATGAAATACAATTCATTGTCAATTACATAATCAAACCCAAATTTTGATCTGAATGTAGTTTACTCAGTCGCACAATAAAGCACCACTCATATAATGATGATGTTAGACTTTTGCATGGTTCTCACCTGAGCACACAGTTGGTTCTTATATTTTTTATATTTATTTTTATTTTTTATATCTATCTTTATTTTTAATTTTATTTTGAAATTTATTATTAGGTTTGGGATGAACAGGAGACAGTAGTGATTGATTCGTGTCATATGATAATACTGTTTTGTAGGAAGCCTTTCATGAATCTTCATTTTGACAAGCAAGTCCTGAAGAAATCCTAGGGGTACTCCCCCGGATGAAACACGTGTTGACAACGAACTGCATTATTGCCATTCAGATCAAAATTTGGGTTTGATTATGTACTTTGTAATTGACAATGAATTGTATTTCATTTTGGATGTATGACTTTATATAGGTTTTAGAATAGAGTGATATTTTCAAGTGTGTATAGTTTATGTATTGTTGTGGATTCCAAGATTATCATTAGGATCTTAAAATATGTATTAGGATATGACTAGCAGGATCAATAAATGTATATAAGGATTAAATGTTTGGCGTTCTTCTAGATGGATATAGCGCATAGATTTTTCTGATTGATGCAGGGCTGACACTTGATCTACTTAGAGTAACATATCACGTGTGTGCCATTACTCTTTATAACATTGTGTGATATCCCTAAGGGTATATCGTGGAGGTAACTTTTGGAGGGTGGTTACCTGAGTTTTGTGCACCGTGTTAATTTTGAAGTTGTAATTTGTGGTAGTAGGAGCGCCAATCACTCACTACTTCACCCTCTTCTGTTGGCTCACATGATTTAAGTGTTGTTATTGGAGTGTAGTGAACTGAATGATTAAGCTGGGCACAGGATGCTTCTTTGACAATGTTAGAAATGTCTGTACATTGAAATGAAAAATCACCAGAAAGAATAAGCTGGACTTTCAGTTAATGTTGCTCACAATTCCAGATTTCATTAGACAAACTGCAGGCCCCTTACTTCCAGTGGTGAGTAGGCTCTGTACTAGTAGAATAAGTGAAAACATACAGCCCATGTAAAAATGAGTGAAATGTGGAGTGCAAGAAGAATCTTCATAGTTGTGGAGTTGTCTGATGCTGTTCTGTCAAGTGAAAATACATCCCGTAATTATAAATGATTATCTGTATGTTTCAAACATGTCAAGGTGCCACATATGAGAAAAGTTATTTCCTGTGCTGCAAGTCTAAATGACACATGCTCTCAATCATCCATATAAGTATTTCCCATTACTACAGACACTTGTTCACACATCACCCACAACCATGCTCTCACTGATACATGGCAGCACTTCCATACTGCCATGAGTGACTGTATGTGGTGCAAACTATAGTATCCAGATCTTTGAAGATTAGGCATAACGCCAATATAGTTGTGCATGGGGTTATATATAAGAATGTACAGAATGTTTGGCCTTTAGTGTCTCAAAAGGATTTGGACTAATCAGGATTGGCTCTCATTACAGGAAATGCTTCTTAGCCCTGGCCTAGATGATGTTTGTGACCTAGACTGGTAACATGAGGAGATAGAAAGAGTTAAGGGTACTCAACAATATTTCGTAGGAAATGTTAAATGTTTGAAAAGGATCTGTACTGACTGTTTTGGGAATGCATGTGAGAGATACAACAAAATTATGTCACACCACTACAGACAAACATCACTTAAAACTTCTTTTGTTGTTTTTTTTCTCATCCATACAGGTCAACACCCGTCACAAGTGGGACATATGGAAGGCCATCGCAAAGAGGGTGCAGACACTGGGGGTCCATAAGCGGCACAGCCTGCATTGCAGGAAGAGCTGGGAGAACACACGAGATTGGAGTGGAAAGTCAGCTCTCATCCAGCTCATCCAGGCCTCCCAATGAGGCAAGCATGTGTGCCGCACTCTGACCCCCCTTCATGACCTTCTTGATGGTCAGTTTAATACCCATCAGCAGCATCAAGAGGGTGACTTGTATGTAGCTATTCTTGTTATTTAACCTTTTTAATTAACAGCAGTGTTGATTGGCATCAACCTGACAGTTGACACTCATTGAAAGCAGACAAGGATTTCTGGAGGTGTACGTTTTTCAGACTGTGCTTGATGCTGTGTTTATTGTATTGTTTTGTGGTAAAAGTTTTCACTGGCTTTTTCATCACAAGCCAAATACTGTTTTGAGGAGACATGCCTGCATGCGAAAAACGGGTACCTGCATTTCCTCCATGTTATGAGGGACATTTTTACCAAACAGGCACCATTTGAGGTTTGGGCCAGGTGTGATGCTCTATCACAAATATGAGTAGGCCCTATTACTACTGACATGGCAAAGTATGGACTTATGATACAGTTGATGTTTCAGAGTTTACAGTGGTAAGTTGGCATAATGAAAATATGATCATGAACATCTGCTCCAAAAGGACTGGAAACATGTACCATGGCATCATTCCTTATCTGAAATATGTTAGAAATATATTTGAACAGCAAGATTCAAGTCAGTTCATGTAGACAGTAGCAGATTGTAATGAAGCCTTAGTCCTTTCCAAATGTGCATGTAAGCCAGTCTGTGTCAACCAACACAAATTCCTATGCCAAACTGTATTGCTAGAAACAGACAGGAGTGTGTACACATTCATGACAGAGTTACACATACCCCAAATGACATTTACGTGTCCTTAGTTATGGCCAGTTGAGAAATCAATGATGGTGGGAAAAGGGATACTTAAAAGGGCATTTGCATAGGGAAGGTTATATCGCATAGATGTTGGAGTATCCCATCTGGATAAGTCAATATGAGGTCCAAAACATGACTCTTCTGGAAATGTGGATATGTTTTTGATCTGTACTAAAATGGGTTAAGAATGCATCCAGGCCTATGCATTTACTCATACCTTAGAAGCCATTTGACAGGCGGAGAAATAAAAGTAGATGAGAGACAAAAAGGATTCATGATATGAGAGGGAGCATGGGGAATTTGTGCTATTCTTCCCTACTTGCATGAGATATTGTTGATAAAGAAGGCACGTTTGAAAGCTTTGAAACTGCTTTAATATGTAGACTTGGCAAATGTTTTATGAGCAAAGTTCATGTTCTATTCTGTTTACACAGATACACTCAAACTAGTGTATCTGTGTTTTCAGCATCATCTAGACAAGGCAAAGGTGACATTGGTCATGTTTAAGGGGTGGAGTTTGGACACTGTGGTACCGGTGCAGACACCACAGACACAGAGGGACCCAGTGACATGGAGAGCGAGGGGACTGGCTCAGAGGCCACCAGAAACTCAACATCTTCTTCAGAGGCCTCCACAGAAGACCAGTCTCTAGTGGTGGCAGGTGCTAGTGTGATAATTTCACCTGCATCATTTTCCACCACCAACATTTCCATCCCCACCCTCCCTCTTGCTCCCCTTCAGCTGGCCGTAGCCATCCCCTAAAAGGGGTGGCATCAGTTTTGCTATAGGCACCTCCCCCCGCCCTTGTCTTCCATGCTCTGCTCAATGAGGAGGCTATTGACCTATTGTGGGATACCTCCATAGGCCAGGTTGCATTACTGAATCCCATCCGGGACCTAATGGGCAGATGACACAGATGCTAGCTTTCCTGGATGATATTCACAGTCCCATGTCTGGCCTACAGAGGTCATTCCAGGGTCAGGACTCTTCATTGATCACAGCCTCCCATCCATCCTGAACTCCTGCCCCAACTCCCATCCCTTCCCCATTTCAAATCCCTCTTTCCAGCCATGTCCAAAGCACACTCACACATTTGCACACATCCACTCAAACACACACAACAGCAAATCCACACACAAACATAGCAAGAAACACAGATACACACACATAAAGACACCATACCCCCACCACAAACATGCTCACAGAATCCCCACCCCTAGGACACAAACATCCACAACCACCACCACCACCATACCTACAAACACAACATCCACCATAACACAAACATCCACCACCACACCTGCAGACATAACACACACCAACACCCAAACATCCACACCCACCACACACACACACACACCAGCACATCCACAGGTACCACAATCATACACAGCACCACAGCACCTCCACAGGACACCCATCCACACACAAACATACATTGTGTGTTACATACACTGTACACAAATTCCCACACTCACCTATACAACAGTCACCCAGTAGGAGGTGCAAATGAATATGTACAGCACATACACCAGACCCACAGGCACTGGCAACATCAACAGACACATGCACATCAGATACTACCACTACCTCTACCTCCCAACCGGAACTCCCTGCCAGCCACCCTTTGCACTTTCCTTAAGAATGCCTTCTTTTTGCCCTAGCCCTGACCACTTCCACATCCCAAATCATCCCTCCCAAATGACTTCCCACCCTTTCCACACCCCTCCACATCCCAAACCACCTCTACAAAATGTAAATTCGCCCCTCCCAAATGTCTTTCTACCCCTTCCACTCCCCTTCTGCATCCCAACCCTCCCTTCCCAAATCCAAACACACCCCTCCCAAAAACAAACTCACCCCTCCCAAACCCACTTTTCCCAAACCCAAGGACCCCCCCCTCCTAAAAGAAAAATCATAGAGGTGCCTGCTCTCAATAGATGCTCCTTCTGGAGGAGGTTCATTCTGTCAGTCTGAATAGTAGGCAAGTACTGAGCATGCAACCCAGGCTTTGGACATTTGGACTTTGACCCTTTCTCATACAATTTATTTTGGAACTGAATTTGAGATAATTATCTCATATTTGTGATTGACAATACTTTTGTCTTGGTCATATTTTTTTTAATTGATTTGAATTGCTTGCTGACAATGTTATTTCACCTAATGTTTGTGTCATGCACTTACTCACATTTGTGACAACGACAAGCACAGTTTTTATTTTTTATATACCTTTGGAATGCATAGTGTTCATCATGTTACTGGTCACATACAGCAACATTATGGGGGTTATTCCAACTTTGGAGGAGGTGGTAATCCGTCCCAAATGTGACGGATTTACCACCAGCCGTATTACGAGTTCCATAAGATATAATGGACTCGTAATACGGCTGGTGGTATATCCGCCACTTTACCGTCACTTTTGGGACGGATTACCACTTCCTCCAAAGTTGGAATAACCCCCTATATGTGTTTCTATTTGTATAGCTGCAGAATTCATGTGTATTTATTTTATCATGATGTGTCTATAATATACACATATGCATTACAAAGGGAACTTGACACATTAAAGTTAAATGATATCTAATTGTTATCATTAATTGCACAAATGCAGGGGACATGTGACATTAATACATCTCTGACATGTTTGCAGTTTAGAGGTTTAGAGTTCACATTAGTTGTATATTGTGTGTACACCCACTTATGGCATTATTGATTTTCAGCCTACGTGCTGTTCGGTTGGCTTTAGGTGTAAAGGATTTCTGACATACTGATGATTCAGTGTGATGGGCAGTACCACCCTCTGCTTCTGTTGCATGGGAGATTTGTATTCATAGTATCTTCAAGGCTTTGTCCGGACTAAGGGCTGAATTATGAGTCTGCCCGTCCTAGTACCACCAGCCTCGCAGTGGAGGTCGGACCACGGAGGCTATGGCAATACAAGTTTGGCAGATGGACCCACCAGCAGACCGCTGTCTCCGCCAGGCTCTCAAATGACGACAGGCTGACGGTGGTCTTGGTTGTAATCAGCCAGGTTGACACTGAAGTGAGCACTGCCATGCTAATTACAACCTTGTTCTCTGTCCGACCATCATGAAAAGGCTGGCAGAGAACAAGTGGAGGGGGCCACATTGGGGGCACCTGCACTGCCCATGGCATGGGCAGTGCCAGAGTCCCCCTCCTAGTATCCTTAAAGTTAGTACTGTCTGCTATGCAGACAGTGCACATTTCAAGGTGCGTGCTGCAGCATTGCTGCTAGCTTAATTATGAACCCGAAACAATGCTGCCACACCTTTCCCACTGGGCTGACCGGTGGGAACCTTGGTTCCTGCCTATCAGCCTAGTGGGAAAGTTGTTATAATGCAGTTGGAGAGACTGCCAGCTCCTTGGCAGTCTCCTCACCACAAGTCAGGCTGTCAGTTTTGCCCACCACTGAACCAGTAATCAGACCGTATGTACCATGTAGTCTTGCCCCTTGAGGGTGAAGAAAAGACTGAGAGTATGGTCCTATATATACAGAATTTTTTTCTCGAAGGGCTGATGTGCTGTAACTAATTTTCTCATTTTAATGGAGTTGGTGGTGACAGATGCTGAAAGATGGCAATATTTTCACTTTTGTATGTTAAAAGGCCTTGTTTCTGAGCTGCAGTCATTATACGTTATTTCAGCTTGTAGAAATTCACTCTAGTTAGAATGTCTGGAAGCAACTTTTGGCAAATCTGATAGGGTGAAGTTGTGATGGTTGCAGTGCAATAGTATGTCATCTCCCAAGGTGTCAGGCAGATTTTGATGAAAGAGGTCCTTAATGTGTTGATTTCTAGCAAAGAGTTGGGGAGTTCTGGCTTGAGCCCCCTAATTCAGATGTTCTCTCCATCCTTAAGCTTATAGAGGATCGGGGTGTGTTGAGATTCCAACACCACTACACTATCCACAAGGGTGTTTTGTTTCTGTTCTTGTTCTGCCACAAACATTTTGAAATGCTGAAGTCCAGTCTCAGTATGCTGTATGCTCTTTTTGGGGTCAGATATGGATTTGGCAAGATACTGTCATAAAGATGACCTTTCATTTCAGGTTTAATATCTTGCAAGGGTAAATTAATCTCTGCTTTTGTGGCAGGTGGCAGGGACGCTGGAGCATCTAACACCATCACTAGGCGATGGTCTGTCGAGGACATGCCTAGGTCTGCTCCCTCCAGTCTGTATTTCTTCTGGACTTGCATGAGGTCTTCGATAGGGGAACTTTTGGGAGCTTTGGACTTAAGAGCCATCATGGTTGCTTGTGATGCAGTAAATATATAGGGCAGTGATAAATTATGGTAATTAGTTTTTCAGTGGAACAGAACAAGAGAGGCGGGCTAGAACACTCAAAGACTGGTGCGGTGTCTGTATGTAATGCTAAGGTGATTCTACTCTGGGGCATTTTTAAGGCCTGTTCGTTTAGCTGATTCGCCCAGCAAGGCATTTTCTCTGAGATGACATGCTTGAAACTCATGATTGGGGAGGATCACAATGGCCTCCAGGCACACAGTTTCAAAGGCGGACACCCCCTGGTACTTTCATAGGGCCATGCCCCCCCTGCATCATGTTCTCATCCAGGCCCAATCTTTCGCCCAAACTCTGATCTGTGTCTGCCATGTAGGAGAGGTCTCCCATCAGTGGCATCTTTGAAGGGACCATTTCCTTCATGATTGAAGGGGTAGGTAGCACACAGGGAGAACACATAAGGCCAAGAATACACTTCACACACTCAGCAGTGCCACTGTGGGACTCTATTAGGGCTGCATAGCTCCTGGTGGCCCACACACAGTTGTGGGTACCGTCTTAAATTATTGCTAGTGGACTTCTGCTGTAATTTAAAAGGTTTAATGTATTTCAAACACTCTCTTTAAAGGCACAAGGCTGTGGGTGTGTGTTTACTGTAATCTCCTCCCCAGAGTATTTTAACTTCGTTTAGGCTATCCTTTAGGCCTCTGGCCAGGAGCACAGTTGGAGCTCAGCTAGGTGATGTCTTGCTTCATCCTTGCTCTGGTCATGCCACTGTTTCCTAATTTTGATGAAGTGCAGCTGGCTTGGTCAACAGCTTATCCATTCATCTCGATTTAATTACCAGGCTTCTACAAGAGATCATGTCCACTGTACTCTGCTGGATAGACTGTACAAATATAGGCATTTATTTCCATTACGTTTTCAGTTCTGGATGTATCAGTAGTTAAGAATTGGATCACTGAGGACGTTTTTGAACTAGAAGATGAAAGATTTTGACTGTCAAAGGCAAAGAGGATTTGAAGTGTTGCCTTCACTAAACTTTAGAGGGCATGATGATGACTACAGCCGCATGTTGCAACAGCAATGCATGCAAGTGGTGCCACAAATAATATTCCACGTCACATCTTATGATTCCAAAACCAACACCAGCTGCATCATTAGAAACATCTTCTACATTGTGTTTTATAGGCGAACCAGGATTTACATCAACTCATGGATGCATTAAACTCAGGCAATGAAAACAATGAAAATAGAGAGCATTGAAAATTGTCATATAAATTGTATTCATATAGACTTTACAGCTCCTGGCGAGGCATTGAAGTGCTTTGTGGTGAGTACCACACTTCTGCAGAACTGAAGGTTAGAGACAAATGAGTTGTTGATTGGTAATAGGTGCTCCATTTTGCTTGTAGTATTAGTTGTGTTATGTTTGTGCTTTCAAGATCTCAGGCATTTACGCTACTGTTTTGAATGGGGATAGATTAATTGAAGATGTTACAGGATTAGTTAGATGATCAACCACAAATAGAATTACATCAAGATCCTTTGATCTATTTCGATGGAAAATGGATCAATGTATAGATCTCAGCAGGCAGCCGTTAACTTAGTTGCTAGCAGCCAGCGCCTTCTCTGAGAGGGCTTTAAGTGACCTAGGCAATTGTCAGGCAAAAGGATCAATCTGTGGACTCAATATGAGGAGAAATGTAGCATATCAAAATGAACTAGAATTTCTTCTGTGGATTTTATGTGCCTCTAGAAGGCAACTTTGGAACAGGAAGAGAAGGATTCTCATCCTGGTTGTGACTGCTAATACTTCAGAGGAAACCACTGAATATGCATGTAAAGCATAATGTTGGACTAACAACTGAATGTCTGGGGTAAAAATAGTTTTATGTAAGCTGTGTTTTTATAACACTCTAATGGCCCAGGAGTGTTTTAGGTGCTCTGTGGCAGATGTGACAGCCAGCCCTGGGATGAAGCGAAAGGCCAGGTCTCCAGCTTCCTGGGAAAGCCAAGAAGGGAGGAGGCCCTTATGCATTGTGAGAGGTCCTTTCAGGCTTTGGGGCCCAGGTAAGGGAAGGAACACCCCCTATCCTCCTTTTGTGTTTGGGTGGGGAGTGTGCTTGTGAATGGTTGACAGAGCAGAGGTTTTTGGAAAGTTGGTGGAAATAAGGTAGGCAGGGCCAGTGTTATGAAGAGCTTTGTAGGTGTGGATGAGGAGTTTAAAGTGTGCATGCTTATGTATAGGGAACCAGTTACATAAGGTGTTGTGTGAGATGGGCTTGGCATGGAAGATTGAGTACTAATCTGGCTGCTGCATTTTGGACAACCTGCCATCTACTTGTGAGCTGGTTAGTAATCCCTGCATACAGGTTTTTTTCCATTTTAAGTCTGCTAGTAATGAGGGCTTAGGTGATCATTTTCCTGGTGTTTTCTGGTAGCCACTTGAAGATTTTCTTGAGCATCCTTAGGGGGGTCATTGTGACTCTGGCGGTCACTAGATCACCAGGGACACTGTTGCAGTCGGACCGCCACCAGAGTGGCAGGCCGGCTGTGATATTATGACTGTGGCGGAGCCGCCTCGGTCAAATCACCAACACCGGCAGGCTGACGCCAGTCCCGGTGGTTGTAATCCGCCAGGGCGGCACTGCAAGAAACACTGCCCTGGTGATTACGATTCCCCCTCTGCCAGCCTGTCCATGGTGGCTGTAATATTAAGGCCCTGCTCCCCGCTGGGCCAGAAGGTGGAAACAGAGTTTCCGCCCCCCCGGCCCAGTGGGGAAGCACTTATATGGCCTGCTGGATTCAGGCCGCACAGGCGGCCGGATGGTGGGATGTCCGCCGCCCCTAATGTCAAAATAAGGGCCTTAGTGTGTTGAAGGAGACTGAGACCACTGCGTTCACTTGGTCAGCCATGTCCAGTTTGTTGTCTATGATGATTCTGAGGTTTCTAAGAAAGGTGTTTACTGAAAAGAACTAATTTGTTCTGAATTCCAAGTTTCAAGAAAGGTATATAAAAATAAAAATAATTAATGTGCTCAAAGTGCAAAGCTGGCAGCAGATAATGAAGGCCACAGTTATTTTAGAATGTGGCAAGCAATGAGCAATGACCAATGATCTCTGCAACAGACTGCAGTTTTTTAGCAAAAAGCACGTCACATTCTGCATCACTAACTTTTAAATCTCATGGTTGACTGTCATTGAAGATTTAGAAAACTGGACTGCCTGTGTGTGGCTTCTATAGAAAAGAAAAAGTGGTAATTTTTGGCTATTAGTTAACTGCACACCAGTGAATGTTCCTTCGTCTTTCATTTATTGGTTCTTCTGAGACCTCTCTATGTATTTTGAACCTCAGCATCAAATATTTTACATTTCTTATTCATCAGGTCTGACTCTAATCAGAAGAAAGGAGAATTTGAAAGAACAATTATACATGGTATATAAATCTACCTGAATATATCAATGAAGTGCCTAAGTCTCGGAAATCCTTACTACATAGTAGTTTATTAGGTAAAACTGGGGCTACACTGGGTGACTCTCAAATTACCTGAAATGTTTAAGGCCCTGTTCTCCCTAAGTATACTTGAGTAGGTGCAACCAAAACTCAATGATATATTAAAATGTGTAAAAGTAATAAATAATTTCTAGAACATAATACAAAATGATTGTTAGAGTACATTTCTTATTCACTTACTTCTAAAGCTTTGAAGTGACTGGGTAAAGAGTTGAGCCAAAACGTGTTTTATCCTTTGCTGCATGTAAACATTGGGCTTTCAAAAAACTACCATAATGTATGGTCAGCTGAAATATGTTGGACCTGACATCCTTTCAATGTTTTGACCCAACTTTCTGCTTTTAATCCTTCTGTTTTGCTGACTTCATTTTTGCACTTTACACTGCTAACCATGGTAAATTTGGCTTCCACCCAATTAGCACACATTTAACTTACTTGTAGGTCCCTATAAAGTAACACTGCCTGTACCCAGGACTTGTAAGTTAAATGCTTCTAGTGGGCATGTAGCACTGATAGTGCCACGCCCCTTAAATAGCCTTTTTAGATATGTCCCAGGCCTGCCATTGAAGCCTGCATATGCAGTTTTAAACCATAATTATGACCTGGCAAAATAAAACATTTGTCATGCCTACAATGTCCTCTTAATAACATTTAAGTGACCCCCAGGGTAGGCCCCAAATACCCCATAGGTCAGGATGCAGTGTATTTAAAAAGTTGGACATGTAGCTTTAACTTTTACATGTCCTGGTAATGAAAACCCCTTACATTTGTTTTCAATACTGCAAGACCTACTTTTCTGGTAAGATAGCATTGGGTTACGTTATTGCATTTAATACGTTATAACTTTCAATTTTGAGCAGGAAAGAATGTTGAGCTTCCTTTAAGAAGTTTGGCATTGTCTTGTCCTAACCATTTGGTGCCTGCAGACTGTATCCTGGGGCACATGACTAGCTGTAGCTGGCAGTTGGTCTTTGTATATTGCTGCCAGACAGTGGGACAAAGTAGTAATAGGTTTTGGCAGGATGACAAGATATTGAGGCTGAGCTCTCACCTACCACACTTGCACATCACAAAGACTCTGTCTTAGCACGCTCTCAAAAGGTTTCACACTAGACTTTTGTGCCCCCAGACAAGCTGGAGCCAGAGCAGAGAGGCAGGAAAGTCCAGCTGCTTCTTTGGGGGGATCCAGAAGCTTCTTCCACTTAAAAGTAAGCACTATGGAAAAATAGTGGCCCAACTATTCAGTACACATCTTGACTTGTGGAAGGCTCAGAAGAAGGACTGCTGTGCTGCTCTGCTGGAAGAAGGACTGGTACTCTGCTGCCCTGCTGCCTGAATGAAAAAGACTGGACCTGCATCTTGAGCCCAGGATCACCAGAGTGACTCAAAGAGATAGCTGGCTAGCCTCCTGATCAGAGCCATAGGGACAGAAAAGGCTCTAACCACTTTGAACCCTGCACCTGGATTCTGCATACAATAAGTCTTGTGCCCCACATGGTGCCACACCGGTCCATGACCTTTGAATTGGGCCTGAAGGTGCTCTGCTACCCCAGCTGTGGTCCTTTAACTAGAATTGACAGAGTGGAATGCCTCCTTAATACAGGACCTCACATCGCAGACCCACAACTCCTCAGACCCCCCACTATGCAAATCATAGATGATGCACCACTTTTCTTGCGCCCCCTACCGGCACCTAATGACACCATGGTTGCGCCGTATTTATAATACGGTGCACCATGTCAGCCTTAAGCACAATATCATCTAAATTGTTGACGCTATTGTGGCTCTTTGCTACACTAGCATCAAAAATGTTGATGCTAGTGCAGTAAAGCACAGGGAGGCCCATTTAATATAATGGATGGGTCATTTTAAAGCCTGCTCTGAGTAGGCATTACAAATGATGGAAAATATTGTGCAGTGAAACGTTGCACCATTTCTTTGGGGCTTCCTGTGCCGGAATGCCCCCCTTGCACACTTTAAGCTTGATGCAGACATAATGTGGTGCAAAGGGTCACAAACTGGTGCAATGCAAACATTGTGCCACTTTGTAAATATGGTGCATCAGAAAAGCCACCTTAAAACTCCCTTTGCTTAACAAAATGGTGCTATGGCGGCACTAAGGTGGTGCTAGAGGCTTGTAAATATTCCCCTTGTGTTTCTTGAATAAGCCTTCAGTTTCAGACTCTGCTATATGTTTTGATTTCACATTGTGTTTTGATTTCACATTTGTATTCCAGACAGCAAAATGCCTGCGGAATACAAGTTGCATAGGATATAATAGAATTGTAATGTGGTGGATGGGATATTCGTGTTGTTTGTCATGGAGCAACCCCATCCCCAAACTTTAAATCAGATCCTTGGACTATTTTTCTAGATTGTACTCATGCTGCATCTGTTTTTAAATGCTAAGTGCCTTAATGGCAATTGATTCCTGAGCATTAAGACTGATCTATCAAAACTAAATACATTTTTGCTTTCCCTAATGCTCTTCAATATTTTAATAAACCTTTGCAGTTTTCTAAATTACTGATCTCAAGCCTTTATATAGTCAATCTTTATTTATTAATTGTTATTTGAGTTTGTGTTTTGAATCTTATTTTAGGGACACATTTCTTCATCTATTCTTGAGGATGACACTGTCCCCAACCCCGCACAGGCCCTTCATCTCTATCATGTAGATTATGGGGAAGATTACAAATAAAATAAGAGGTCTATCCTGGATCCAAATTTTCTCCCGTTTGGGGTGCTGTCTGCATTTCTTTAGTTTCCATGATCTAACAAAATTTTATTATTTGCGGTATTCCAGTGTGCCAGAGCTGCTCCCAAGGAAAGAAGTGCATTAGTAGGGTAGACTGCATTGTGTGTGAGTGTACCATTTGTTAATGCATTGTGGGGTTTGAAATGTCATGTTTGTGTGGAGAAATGAACCACACTGTGTATGAGCTTCTTAGTTATGCACTTTTAAATGCGGTATTAGGTGCATGTATTACAGTGACTCCGATGATTTTGTCATATTTGTCAGAGAGTTAGTGTTGGTTATTGTGCTCATGAATGTGAGAAGAGATAAATTATGAATTATGTTGAATCGATAAGTATTCAATTTTAATATCTACTGGTGAGTTTTTTATAGGTAAACAGATTACTTAAAATCCAAGATCGCAAGATCTTGGATTTTGAGTAAGTGGTGCTGTGTTTATTGAGGCACAAGTGGTGCTGTGTTTAGTGAAGCACAATATATTCACTCAGATAGGGAATTTCTGAATTATAGAAGGTGTTTATTGAATGTGAATTCATTTGGATCAGTGCTTGTTTACTCTTTGGTGCACAGGAGTAAATGTGCTAATTAGGGGTGGATTAGAGATTGTTGAGAATCTGCCTTACTTTGTTTGTCGGTGTCATAGGAGTACTGATCTTTTTGCCTTGGTGCGATCAACATTTTTTCCTTCCCCCTTAATCAGGAAGCAGACAATATAGATTTTTTTGTTGTTTATTTGTTTGTTTTTGTTGTGGCTAGAGGCATTGAGTTGAATGTGTTCATGAAGAAGCCACTCTGCACTTTGTTTAGTGTCACTGGACAACCATGCTGCGATTGGTTAACCTCATAGTGAGTAACATTGGCATTGGTTAGTTGCCACTGTAGGTCATGCTGCAATTGATTGACATGTGCCACAGCTGCGCTGAGATTGACTGGTTTGTTTAATTGTTTGTCTTTACATGGTATGTATATAACTCAATCTGAAAAAGTGGGTGCTGATTTGAAAAATCAAAAGTTCCTAAGGATCCTTTTTTGAGGGTGAAACAATTTCTTCTGTCTAAGATGATGACAGGTGTGGGTTTTAATATGTGTATTTGTGATTATGGCATCATAATGTGAGATAGCTTGCTATTTAAAGCATGTGATATGTGAGAGAAAGCTGAAACTTATTCCTGCACAATTTGAGATGTTAAGTGAGTGGGATTGAGTGGCGATTGAAAAAAAATGGAAAAGTTTGAAAACTTAGATCAGGAATACAATGAGTCTATGGTTAGATGCTAAGTGGGGATTGCAGAAAAAGGCATGGAGAGAGGATACGATGTTGGATGTGGGTGTATTTCCAGTAATAGTTAGTGAATTGGCCAATAAGATAATTGAGAATAAAATCAAATAAAGTTATCACAAGAAAGAAAGGGGAGATCAGGAAAATAATTCTAATGAGGAAGCTCACTTCCTAAATGATCTATTAGGGATAGGTCCTCCTCCTTATACCATTGGTGCACAGATACTGAGGCCACCAGTAGGTGATATGGTGCAGGAGAACCAGGCATGGGCACAGATACAATAACAGTACCAAGCACGCCACCTGATAATGAAGCTGATCCTAGTTGGAATATTGTTATGCCTACTGTTAATAAAGCTGTCCCAGTTGTTGAGGCTGTTGTTACTACAGTACAACCAAATGTGCCAACCAATTGAGCCACAAAGGAGAGAAATTAATATTGGCAATCTGAAAATTTAATTGATGAAATACTACAGAATACGATTGATGTAGTATGTGTCTAATATAGATTAATTTAGATATTTGATTCTGGAAGCATATGTGTATGCATGTGATGTACATGGTAGACGTGAAGAATTAGCAGATTATGGAATTGCTTTATACAAAAAAGAGGAGTATATGTGTGAACGTTTGAATGAATTTGCACGGAAATAAACTGGCTTACATGGGTCTACTGACTCTGCAAGCAGAGATCAAATAACTAAATGATTGAGTAAGAAATTGGAGAGATTTGAAAAAATACAAGGATAAGTGAATGATACTGAGAGAAAAGTCAGGAGTGAGCTTGAAATGGAAATGTTTGTGACAGAATTTCCTTAGCAAGAAATTTATGGAGGGACCCATGTGCATGTTCCTTGCAATAGGTCTGATCTTCTTGAATCTCCAATGATTTTTCCAAACCTAGTGAGGAACCAGATAAGTGGTATGTGGAAGGTGACAGACGTGACGATTTTAAAAGTGAACTGGGTAGATTTGAATACATTGTCTGAGATTATTTTTCCAAAAGAATTGTTGACAATATAAAGCAAATATTCCTGCTCCTCTTGTGGTGGTGAAATATAAAGAGTTTATAATATATATGAAAAGAATAGCTACAAGAAGAAAATAGATGAATTGGATGACAATCATGAGGGCTACTCAAGTGCCAAAGAAGTTGTTTCATGCTTATTATGAAAGGTTAATACACACTTTTATCAAGTACGGGAAGTCAGAGATCCAGCAGAAGAGGGCATTAGCAGCTATGTATCAGCTTTCATTTTGGGTCCGTGCCACAAGCTTAGTTCTCATAATTTACAGAGTGTGATGTGTTGGCAGGCTAAAAGTATTGATGAGATGCTCAAGTACACAAAGTACTGCAGCGACTACTTCAAAATGAAGCAAAGAAAGATTAAGGAAAAAGTATTAGAAAGGTAGTAAAAATCAGATGGTGAATTCAAGTTTTGATCCTTGTTTTGTTGATGGTGCAATTTCTGCTGTGAACTTTGAAATGTAAGGAGTGGTGGAAGGAGTTGGTGTGTGTAGAAATGGGGTCTTTGGTTGTCAGTCAGACTGCCCCCTGTCCAAGCAAGGACCCTCACTCTAGTCAGTCTAGTCAGGGTAAAGGAGAATCATACTAAGTTAACCCCCGCTTACCCCCTTCATAGCTTGGCATGAGCAGGCAGGCTTAACTCAGAGGCAATGTGTTAAGTATTTGTACCAACACACACAGCAATACAGTGAACCACTACAAAAGGACACAACACAGGTTTAGAAAAATAGTAAATATTTTATCTAAATAAACAAGACCAAATATGATAAAAATCCACAATAAATAATTAGAAATATGATTTTAGCACTTAAAACCACAAAAATAGTGCCTAGAGGAAATGGTGTTGTGACGGAGTCGTTTCCTACAAAGCGACGCCACTGGTGCCATTTACCGAGTCGTACAGACCCCCAGGTACCATACCTTTGTAAAACAAGTAGAAAACAGGCTGGTGCACAAAGTCAGGGAGCAAGGCATTGCTGCATCCGATGCAGCATCGGTTCCTGTGCTGCAGGGCAGCGGAGCAGAGGCGTCGCTAAGAGATGTCAGGTCTTTACTGCAGAGCGATGGAGGTGAGGCAACATCAGTTGCGAGGTTTCGGTCCCTTGGTTCTGGCAGATATGAAGTCCGGAAAAGTCACAATGCTTTTGGTCAACCTCATGGGCTTGCAATGATGTCACAGGGCCACAGGTGCTGCAATGGCATCGGGTGTCACAGACATCAGACTTACAACACTCCAATCTCAGTGAGGTCATGTGGGAACAGCGGCTCCGGCAACGCGAGGCCTGCAGAGTCATTGGGGTCATCGTGCGAGGTCCACAGCTTCAGGGCAGGCAGCATTGCAGTTTCCATGTAGAAGCACCCTTAGCAAAATCACTCATGTTGTGCAGCATCGTTAGGCAGGTTTTCTCCAGAAATTCATTTCCACGGGCCCAGGAACTGCAATGGCACCCTCTGGCAAGCTAGAATCTACAGCATGTGGACTCAAAACTGGATGGTGAAGCTTTTGTTGTCCCTGAGGCTTCAAAACAGGAAGCATTCTCTACTCCAAGCCCTTGAAAATACCTCTCAAGCTGGAATACACAACAAAGTCTAGTCTTTGCCCCTTTCAGAGGCAGAAGCAGGAACTGCATGATAGCCCAACAAAGCACAGTCACAGACAGGGGCAGCACTTCTCAGCTCTTCAGCTCCTCTCCTTGGCGTGATTTCAGAAGTGATCTAAAGTCTGTGGTTTTGGATCCACTAGTTATATCCCTTTCTGCCTTTGAAGTTGCCCAACTTCAAAGAAAAATCTCTGTTCTTCACAAGATCCTGCCTTGCCAGGCCAGGCACCAGACACACACCAGGGGTTTGGAGCCTGCATTGTCTGAGGGCAGGCACAGCCCATTCAGTTGTAAGTGACCACTTCTCCCTCCTCTCTAGCACAGATGGCTCATCAGGCTATGCAGGCTACACCCCAGCTCCCTTTGTGTCACTTTGAGTCACGGAATCCACAAACCGGCAGAGTCACAGAATGGTTTGAGGAAGAAAATGCCTACTTTCTTATATGGGCATTTTCAAATGAACAATCTACAAATGAACTTCACTAAAAGATGCATTTTTGCAATGTGAGCTCAGAAACACCAAACTCCATATTTCTATCTACTCTTAAAGGGAATCTACACTTTAATAATATTTATGGACAGCCCCCATGGTAACTTATGACAGATATAGGCCTTGCACAGCTAAAACCGAATTTGGCAGTATTTCAGTTAGGACATGTAAAACACTTCAGTACATGTCACACCTTTAGCACACACTGTACCCTGCACATGGGGCTACCTGGGGCTACCTTATGGGTGCCTTACATGTTTAAAAAGGGAAGGTTTAGGCCTAGCAATTGGGTACAGTTGCCAAGTCGACCTGGCAGCTTAATACTGTACACACAAGCACTGCAGTGGCAGGTCTGAGACATGTTTACAGGGCTACCCATGTGGGTGGCACAACAAGTGCTGCAGGTCCACTATTACCATTTGATTTACAGGCCCTGGGTACCTCTAGTGTGCTTTACTAGAGACGTACTAGTAAATTAAATATGCCAGTCATGGAAAAGCCAATCGCACATACCATTTCACAAAGGGATCCCTTGCACTTTAGTACTGGTCAGCAGTGGTAAAGTGCCCAGAGTAACAAAAACAGCAAAAACAGAGCCCAGCACACAGATACAACCTGTGAAGTAGAGGCAAAACGTTAGGGGTGACCACACCAAGGATTCCAGGTCTAACAGTGTGCAATGAAAAACATATGTTGTCTATACCTGTTGAGAATATCATTCCACAAGGCAGAGGCAAAGGGTGTGTGAATATCTTAAATGAAATGAACATGAATATTAAATTGATTAAAAAGAGAACCTTGTGTCATTTTTGTGGGAATAGTGGACACACATGCATGAATGCAGACAGAACCCTGATCAAATCCAAAATGATTTGGTTTCTCAGAGGCAGCAGAATGCAGCACAGTTGAGTGGACATCTAACTGGCCCAGCACAACAGCTGTTAATGGAAAATATGCTAAATCAAGGGCAATTATATACATACATGCCTGTAAATCTGGTGCTGCAGAACCATATGAGAAATAAAATAGTATACCAAACTATCAGCAGAATTTAGGTTTTCAACTGAATCCTTTGATCATCAGTAGTAACTAATCACAGTTTTTGCCAAATGTGACAAATTTGCAAAACTGGTGCCTCAAGGGGAGAGAGGAATTGCATGCTTGATCTATCCTAGAGGTACAGCAGAGTGGTCCATACAGAGGGGGTGAGGTGAAAGCTCCATCTGAATCATTCCTGATAGATACAAGTGCTACCCACTCTATGGTTCATTCCATGGAAGTTCCAAACTTAACCCTGTGGGGGAAAACAAAAGCCCAAAATATAGGTGTATCTAGTAAAGAAATTGCCAATCAGGTTTTAGCACATGTCTCAGTAAAATTGTGAACAATAGAAAATGATTACCGTTTCAAATTGTGTGATTTGAGCTCTGTTAACTCGCTATGTGGGGATTTTGTTTTGCAAGATGATTTGCGTCGTTTACAATAGACTAGAAAGTGTCACAATTCAAACACAAGATGAAGATTTAGAACTCATAATCAGATCACAAGAATGAAAAGTTAATTTGTTCCTAGTTCTTACAAAAGACGGTGTGCCTATTGTTTTAAGACACACAGTGAAAGAAGAGGTACGGAATTTCACAAGTAAATATACTGGATGTGGAGCCAGTAAAAATTACGATAAAATCATCCAATAAAAGATGTAGTTTACCTTCAAACTCATCATTATAAGCTTTCACAAGGTATGAAGCCTGTGATAGAATAAATGTTAGAGCGTTGGCATCTTCAGAAAGCTGGTTGGTCGTCCATGCAAAATCCATGTGATGGGAGTTAAAAACCAAGACGAAAATGAAGGGTGGTCCTGGATCTTAAAAAGATTAATAAAGTTAGAGTTCCTTGCTGTCTAGTGGTGCTGATTCCTGCTGTGACACTGATTTAAAATCCTTCAGATACAGAATGATATATATTCATTAATTTGTGCCAACATGTCTTCTCTATTTCCCCTTCATAAGGATGGCCAGCATCTTTTTGCATTCACATTTCTCAATAAAGTCCTGGTGTGGTGTTCATTCCTATAAGAGAGTATAGAAAGTCCCTGAATCTTTACTCAGATCATAAGGTAAGATGTGGAAAATCTACAGCTACCCTATAATGTAAAGCTGGTGTAGTATATAGACAACCTAGTTGTCACCTCAAAGACAAAAGAAGATTGCAATTTGTATACATTTTGGCTTTTGAACCAACTTGCTGACAATGGACATAAAGTTTATCTCACAAAAAGTGCAATACTGTATGAATGAAGTGATTTATTTAGGACACCATAAAGGAAAAGGGTCTGGAAAAGTGACCACAAATATGTTTCTGCAGTCTTTCAAATGAATTCTTTAATTACCTAGGCGGAAGTGAGGATGTTTTTCAAAATGAACTGCTGCACTGGATTCCAAACTTTTCCTTGCTTGCCAAGCCTTTAGCAAGGCCTACTCTCAGTGACATAGAAGATCAGGTCCCATTTGATGATGGATATTTGAGTGCCTTCCTAGAACTCAGGGATAAACTCTGTGCTGCATCAGATCACTGACGTATGAGAAGGACTGCTAGCTGTTCTGTCATGAAAGAGAAGGGTGTGTTTTACCCCCGTTCGATACAATGTATGATTAGATTATCAGCCTGTCACTTACTTCTCTGTTATATCAGATCCCGTAGCCACAGCTTCTCTTGGTTGTTTGAAGTTTGTAGAAGTAGTTTGCCTTTTAGTAAAATAGAAATAAGGAATTGTAATGGTTGCACACTTATTGTGGTAGTCCCCTATTCATTTGAAATTTTGGTTACTTGCATCTGAACTCAGCATATGACAAACAACAGCCCGACATAATATGAGCAAACAATACTGTTAGCTGGTAGCATTTCAATTAGAAGGTGCAATACTTTGAATCCTGCAATACTACTTCTGATTGCAAGCAAGGATGAAGATGATGAAGAAGGTGACCATGACTACATAGATCTGACCGAATTGTGTATTAAACCAAAACCAGACATAAAGGGTACTCCATTGGAAGGGGCTGATTTAAATCTGGGTGGTTCAGTTTTAGAGACCATCATGGAATACTGAAAGCAGAGTATGCAGTCTGCTCTGTTTCTGAAATTGTTGAGACATCATACTCATGTAATGTACCTTTGACACAAGTAGCAGAATGTATTGCCCTCATGAGAGTACGCTATTTGGTTGATGAACTAAGTGTGGGAATGTATACTGACAGTCAGTATGGTTTTGATGTGGTACATGATTTAGGCCAGCTGTAGTCACAAAGGGCTTTTATGATGTCCTTTGATGCCCCTATTAGAAATGAGACATACATTTTGAACTTGCTAGAGGCCTTGCTTCAACCTAAGGAAATTGCAGTCATGAAATGGGTTGCTAAAAGGTGTCGGGTTGATATGGTCAACGTGTGCAAAAATATGCAGATGAGGTTACTAGGTATTGTCCTCCTAAATTGTAACAATCAACTCAAAAGAGAAGAACAATGTAAAATTGAAAGTAATGAAACTAACATAACAAACAGTTTTTTGTTAAATCCAGTTCAAGCAATAGTGATTGAGCTTAGAGAACTACAAGAGGAAGTACCAGAGAATGACTGGAAAAGATGGGAAACAGTTGGTTTGCAGGAAGGACTACAATCATTTATGGATAACTCCTGAAAACCAGTTTGTACTTCCTGATTCTCTGTTATCAGCAGTGGCTTGAGTGCTCCATAACAAAACACATGTAGGGAGAAATGCCACTGTTAGTATTTTCTGAAAATGTTGACAATGCAATCATTTCAAGGCTGCAGCAGAGAATCTATGTCAAAGATGTATTACTTTCTAGCAATATAATCAAGGCATAAAACTATTGGTGACCATGAGTCGCATAGGGAAATATGAAGGACCATTCATCTGGCTTCAAACAGACTATGGGCCTCATTACGAGTTTGGCAGTCAGTGGACTGCCATCACAGCAGCGGCGGTCGGACCACTGTATTATGAATATGACGGGTGTACTAACAAAAGTCTGCCAGTGGTCCACTGGTGCCGCCAGGTATCACAGACCGCCACGTTCATGAGGAAGCACAAACAGGCCGGCGAAACCTGTATTACTGCCAGATTCATTACAAGGTTGCACACCAGCAATGTGGACATGGCGGTCCAACTACACCTATCAGAAGGCCGAAACAGACATTAAAAAGGGATACACTCATCTGCAGGCAGACTTACACCTCTAGTGTCGCCATGGAGCCCTTCACAAATGTCACACCGCTGCTCCTGCTCATCGAAAGACAATGAAATCCACACCGCCGTGGACCTCATCAACTGTAAGTACACACACTTACCTGTATCATTAACCTTAATAACAGCATTTTGCGGCTGCTTACACATCCTTGGAGGGCACACCATGGGCAGCAGGTACATGTCTCCTCACACACAGACCCACAAACATACATCAACCCGGACACACACACCATCCCTATATGCCTCCTTTGGGCATCACACACACACTGCACCTCAACACTATAAAAATACACACAGGCACACAGCTAAAGCACAGAAACAGTGAAGCAAACAACATTCTCACACCACTGGCCAGGGGCCGTCCCACATTCAACACACACATGTATCAAAGTGGAATGGAACACAAACAACACAACCAAGAAACAACCCTGCAATGTACACCCACATCACACACATCGCAGCACAATGGAAGCACAATGGCACTCACAAAACACAGAGAGACAAATAGAGAAAGAAAACAACATGACAACTATACCAGCACAAATGGAGGCAGGGGGCATCTGGGACACCCAGGGAAGGGGACTGCACAAGGATATACATCACCTCAAACTGGCCCCTTAAACAACATTTGCACAGGAAATGGCCCTACATGTGTCCCAGGGACAAACAATACTAAATCCAAATGTCATGTACATCTGCACAATGGGGAACGGCAAGTCATCAAAGCACTTACAGCTCCTAATGCATGGGACATACCCCTACAGGAAGTAGCTGCAAGAGACACACACCTAAATGGAGACATGCACAGGCAAACTCAATCACAGCAAGCACAACTGAACTCAATCCATGTCTGCAGAAACAAAACTTAAGATGACACATATCAAATAGATACAGAAGCCATATCGGAGGACAAGTTGAATAAAATACATGCCCACATTGCACAGCACAAAAAGAAATACTTACCATACCAAATACTACAAAATGCCATGACATAAACATTGCATTTACACACACATACCTATACACACAACGTATACCCTTCTCTTAGGGGACACCAGCACTGCCCACAAACTCACATACTGCAAACTGCAGCAGCAAGCAGATTCAAACACACAAAACTGGAGGCACACAACAAAAATTAAACAGTAACAACATAATGGTGTCAAAGGAATTGCGGGCAAATGAGTACCCAAAAAAACAACTTTTGGAGTTTATTAACTATGAAACTTTTTAAAGGCCATTGGCCAGTCCAAAACAGTCCAAAAATAGCACAGTGTTGTGCCTAAACTTGACTCTGAACTGCCATGGAACTTCCACAGGAATGGGCATCAAGGGGGCAGACAGACACCTCGGGTTAACCCGGGGGAGGGGGTTCAGATTTGGGATTGGGGTTTTGGTTTGGGAGGGGTGGTTTTCTTGGGAGGGGTGAGATTCTTCTTGGGACGGGTGAGCTTCTTTGCAGGGGAGGGGTATGACTGCTTTCAAGGTGGGTGGTGTCCTTCTGGAAATGGTATGAGAAAGAACAGGGGTAAGTTCAAGCTCACATATGAACAGTTTTTTGGGCACATGGGGATTGTTATCAAAAGGGGATTGGTATTTGGAGGTTGTGGGAGTGGTTGTAGGCAGTTTAGGTGTGGATGTCGTGGGTGTGTGCTTATGAAAGGTATGCTTGTGTGTGCTGGGTGTCTGTTGGGTGGGTGAGTGTGGGCATTTGTGTGCCGCAGCAGGATGGGGTGGAGGTGCTGGGGTCTGCAATGGAGGGTGGGTGTGTGTCTGTTGGTGTGGTGACTGCACATTGGCTGGATTTAGTGGGTATAGATGTATCTGTAGTTGTGGTGTCTGTTGGTGTGGTGCTTGTGGTGAATGTCTGTTGGCTGCTGGAGTGGTGTCTGCAATTAGGATGGGTGTGGTGGTTGTGTCAGTGACTGTTGTGGTATCTGTAGGTATGTTTGATGGCATGTGTGGGATGCTAGGGTAGTGAGGGTGTCAGGGGAAGTTGTGACTGTTGTTGTGTCTGTAGGTGGATGTTGTTTGTGTGGTGCTGGCGTGTCTTATGGTGCTTGTGTTTGTGTGTGCTCCATTTGCTTGCGAGGTGGATGTCTGCAGATCTGTTAGAGTGCTTTAGGTAGCTAGGGGAAGAGGGCAATTTACTGGGAAGAGGGAGGTGGAGGGGGGACAGAAGGCAGGAGGTGGCTGGCTGCTGTCAGTGTGGAGGCCAGAGCCTGAAAAGATCTCTGTAGGCCTGCTATTGCACCAGGAATGCCTTCTGTAGGCCTGCTATTGCACCAGGAATGCCTCTGTTTATTGCAGTTGGGTTGCCAGTCCGTGGATGGCATTCACATGGCTGGCTGACCCAGAGAGATTGTTCTCAGGAGGTCAATAGCCTCCTCCCTGAGGGTGCAGGGATAACACGGTCTCAGTGGAGGTACCTGTAGCGAAGGAGACACCCACCCTCATGGGTGAGCATGCACGGCCAACTGGGTGGAGACCAACAGGGAGGGCAGTGATAGAATGGGGTGGGGGACAAAGATGGTGCTGGGGGATGCCCTGATGGGTCCGCCAACACTAGGGAGTGTCCACTGGAGGAGGAATCCAAGGAGGGCGATGAAGCAGATCCTGTCTCCTCCATGGCACTCCTCTCACCCTTCTGGCAACTGGGTACCTCCGTGTCAGTTGTCTCTTGACCTGAAGTCCCATTGTCAGATGTGTCCCCACTTGGCTCGGTCCCATCTCCTCCACTTGTCTGTGCTGATGCAGCAAGGTCAAAGAGGAATATAGTCATCACATGTCCATGATAACACCTGAATCACAACTCAGATTATCAATACCATTATGTCTCAGCAAACCTACCCATCTAAGTGGTGCCTACATGTTCCATGACACATGCATGCATGCCGTCTGGATTTACTACAATTATCCACTGTAAAATCAGGACCTCAGACAACTAACATTGCATGGGTGAAGCCTTGGAACCACCCTAGCCATACAACAACTAGGTGTCCTCTTCATCCTCACAGCTGTCCCACATGCAGCAGGCCTCAGTTGACTAATGGCAAACAATTGGTTTGAAGCAAGTGCCCTCACTCACCTTTCGGTGACATGCTTCATCATAGGGCTATGCTCCACGTCAGGCCGGCACTGCAATGCCTGACGGGCCCCACAAGGGGGCTCTTTGCCGGAGATCTTTTTGCAAATGATGAACAAACGGTCAAAAAAACTAATCTAGGATTGGTATAGAGGTAGTTAAAATGACTAGAGGTAAAATGCAATTTATTGGGATATATCAAAACCTCTGACATGATTAAAAACAGCATGGGGGGAGATAATAAAACAATGTCTAAACTCCCCAGTAGGACAAAAAATAATCACTAGGTCTCTCAATAGGGAGTATAGTGAAAGTAAACACAGGATCCCCTGTGTTACTTTGAATAATAGGTCAACATGTTTCTCGCTAGTTAGTCAAAAATGATCTAGTGCGATTCATCAGGACCAGCACATTCGGGAGGACAGGAAGTGGCGCCGTGGGACAGGATAGGATGCAGGTAATTGGGGGAGGGACTAGGGGTAGGGGTTAAAAAGGGTGTAGGGGGATGGAGTGGCCTCTTTCCGCGCCGACTTGCAAGCGGCGGAATTTGGCCACCCACCCACCCGGCATTTGGCAAAGGTAGTGAGGAGAGCTAGCAGCGCGAGGCGCTAGGACAAAGGGGGCTAGTGAAGGCGGCTGAGTGTCAGTTAGGGCAGGTTGTGACATAAGGGTAAGGCAGTAGATGGGGGAGGGTGGAGAGCCAGATGCGGGCTTGGCCACCCTTCCAAGGGGAAATAACAAGCAGGTGAAAGATCAGACTGGGGGGGATGGATGAAGCAAGTAGGGCATGAAAGGAAAAGGGGAGTGTCTAGGGGAGTGGAAGCGAAATGCAGGTTTGGAAGTGAAAAAGATGAGCGAGGAAATCTGAAAGGGTTGAGGCTCTGTTAAAGTTGGGGTAAATGTTGAAAGTTAAATGATGTAATCCGGTTTAAATCCTGTCCTAAATAAATGACCTTTTACACTAACAATTGGTGTCACTGTAAGTATGTCCCGAATGGACAGTGCTTTCTAAATCCTTCAAAATCCAAAGAGGCAGTGTGTGTAGCAGATCTCACCTGCACGGTAAAGTTACAAATAGCCTTCTTTCTGTCAAAATAAAATCCTTGAACTAGTTTGGCAGCTGGTTGAAACACGCATGTATGCATGTGTTTATTTGTAAAATATTTCAGCCATCACAGAAAATCTCAGCACATTTTAATAAATGTTTAAATATATAAAATTGTAATTTCCTCTAGACAGGTAACCGTTTGAAAATAAAATAGCTCCTTTCTAATACTTCTTAATAGCCTTGCGTCATTTTTCAGACCATTTTATAACACATATGCTTTTTAGGTTTTGCCAGCACAGCACTTGCGCTGTGCTTGTGAAATCTATTGTATTCAATATAAATCCTGCCCTTGCTTTTCATTGGTTCCCGTGCTTGCCACTTACTTTTCCTCCATTTTTATTGGCTGTATCATACTTATTTCCTGCATTTACCATTGGTTGTTCCTCGTGTGTTCCGAGTAAGTAGTACTGCTTTCATCCACTTTTTAGTAATTTTTTTAACTTTATTTGCCTGCACAGCGCACTGTGCTTCTTACATAATTTTCTTGTGGCTGCACGCATTTCATCCCTTGACAGCTTCATTCCTCAGCACGCTTTGTTTTTTACCGAAGGGGCACTAGGTCCTCACCAGCACAATGAAGAAGGCATCTCTAGCATCTAAAACATGGTGGCCCACTTGTGCTTAATGGGGTAAGACAATGCAATTCTTGTTTGTCTTCTATTTCAGTCACTATCTCCTGGAGTGCATTGTTAGTGTGCTTCAGCAGGAGCCGAGGGAGAGGCGTCCTACTCCAAGACCCATCCAGGCTCTTGTGACAGGGGTCACTTGCAGGGAGGGTGCTGTTGAGCTTTTTTCCAAACTTTTACTTGTTTAACTGTGTCACTGCATAGCTACTTAGACCAACTGTAGCCAGCAGAATGCCGATTTCTCTTTAGTTCCAAAAGTACAGGATCTGAGACACCAGCTTGTTTCTTATTAGTCAAGTAAGTTCCTCGAGACTAAAGGTCGATACAGAACTCTGGCCAGAGCCAGACTTAAGCATTCATCATCTCGACCATTCAGCAGCAGCTTTAGCATTATAGCTTTTAGACAATCTGCAAGTTTAAAATGTCAATTAATTAAGAGAGTATAAAACACTTAATAGTGTCAGTCTGACTCCTTCTTACCCTCCTTCCACATGAAGCTCAAATTCAAACCTCTTGCGCCACAAGGCCCCTGTCTCATAAATATGTGTGTCTCCTTGAAGATATGGACCATTACACTGTCAGTCCTTCCTTTGCAAAAAAACTTGACCAATGCTGCATATTGCAGCTCAATGCACAATGCAATCTACAACTGTACCTATACTACCTCATTTGATTACACTCACTAAATGTTCCTTTTGGGGTTCCCCAGGTCCCACATCTGGAAGGCGCTGTTGGGAAAGTAGAACATTGTTATGGCCTAGCGTACCTACAAATCCATCACTGGCTATCAGCACGTCAAGACCACTTATGTCAACGCACTGTTCACAGCCAGTAAATCAGGAATTTTTTGTACATTCTTTGCCTCTTTTCTGTGATGCGCACACACTTCTATAAAGACGGCTACACCTCTTCGGAATTCCCCCCAACCCAAAATCATCATACTTGCCCTGGCACTGTTCCTTCCTCTCCATGGCACTACTTCCTCTTTTCATCTTCTCTCTCAGTCAGTTGTAAATGCCACCAGTGCTGCCACCCTAGAACCCATCATCCGGCGCTGGTATCCTTCCAGTCCTTTCATGGATATGGTGATCTTTCTCTCCCAGCATCTCCCCCATAAATGCTGAACTATCTGCGACATGCACTTTTGTTGGGACTCCATCACTCCAGGTGTTATTTCCATTGCTAGGTCTTTTTAACTTTTAACTGCACATTTACTCTTCCACTTATACTGGAATAAGCTTAGCTTTTATCTCTTTCCCCACATAGCATTTTGCTTCAGTTATCACTGTTTTATTAGGTTTTGAATACGTTCCCTTGTAGTGTTCCAATATCACGCCCTTATTTCGTGATGCGTGCCTACCATTCTGCCATCTGTTAGCCCTTCATGCAGCAAATAGGTTTCTCCAATTTCATCATTTAGTATCCAGCTAGTAATTTGCCTAGTTGGTTCCCTCTGCTGTGTTCCTGGCATCCCATGCCCTATCTGCCTGTTTTTGCATTTCCTATTCTCACTGTTTTGTTGTTCCCAATGAATCCAGATGCACGTGGACAGTTTACAATAATTGTGATGATCCAGTTCTTTGTCACCTCTTGCATGTGATATGTGTACAGTATGCTTGTCTCACAGTTTTCACCCTTATTAAACATATTTAACTCCCCTCCTTGAGTGCAACAGGGATCCTACTGAACCATCAAACCATAACCTATTTCTTAGAACAAGTGAACCCCTCTTGGATCTGCTTATGGATTGGGCATGACTAGCGTCTTACTTGTTGGACCTGCTGACACTTTCCGTTTACCAGATTTTCAGCATTGCTTTCATGGTTGCTCTGCGATAAACTTTTAAAATGGCTTTAGATCAAGCCATCTGCCATTATAGAGGTGGTCTGCAATTACTTTTCATCACCATCGTCTGATTTCTCACTTTCCAGCGTGCAATCTGATTTTTGTGATGTTGCTTCCAAGTGCTATATTTCTGTGAGTTCACTCTTTTTCTTTCCCATGCCGTGTGCTTATTTCTTTTAAAGCTATTTGTTGTTCTGCCCTAGCCTGCTCTATTGTTGACTTATGAGAGTTAGATGTCTCTTTCCTTGCAATTCTTTTATTGTTCTTTGCCCAGCCCATTGTAATGTTGCCCATATTCTCCTACAGTGTTCCACAGACAGTAAGGTGTTATTATTTTCATTACATCTATCAGTGCATATGCACACCTTTTGCATGTCACACACCCTTACCTTCTGACATCCAGGTACCCTGTTCAAATATTAGTTTACCTTATCAGTTTTACACCTGCTTGCCAAGCTAAAACGTACAAAAAAATATCAATAATCATATAGGTGAAACCTGCTGCATTTACCAATGCTTGTTGATATATTATGTCATTCCTACAGCAGGCCTATTGAGTCCGAAGGCATGGTGTTGTCTATTGACAGGTAGAACAAGTATTTGTATATGTAGTAACAGTAAAAAACACAAATTGTCATTGTTACTGTAGAAAAGCTGGTAGCCCCATTGGTGAGTAAAAGTTGCACCCTGACAACTAAACTGTGCTAACTACTGAATAGGATTACTAAAGTTATCATTTTAGGGTATCAAAATAACCATTCCATTGAATCTGACATGATGCCCATGTTGAATTTACTGTAGCTTTTCAGGAAATGCAACTTTAAGAAAGTTTCCACTCAGTTGGATGTTTTCCATTGGCCATTTGAGGATGCTGGCCATAAGACACCCTCCTGCCATTCTAGGGAGAAGTGTGAACAACTCTCAGTATCAGAAACAATTAAGGACTGCAGATGGAAAATGTGTTACCTCTCCCTGACAGCAAGGGTACACAGTGTGGGAGCGCAGAAAGTGAGCTTCAAATGAGAAGCAGACTTTGAAGGGCAAATGGGCGGCAAACACAAGAAGGGCTGCACTTCTTTTTAGGTAGACAGGTTGGCGTTGGGATTGACAGGGAAGACCAGTTGCTATACTGTTTTTTCGCATAGGCATGTAGCCCTTTGGTAGCCACACCTCTAGTTTGGGCAACCAAGCTCCACATGCCAGAAGAATGCTTTTGCCATTGTGCGGGTGGACAGAATAGCGTGCTATGTGATAGCTAGATGTCACACTTTGAAGGTGGGAAAGGAACTAGTAGTAACCATTGCACCCCCATGGGAACTATCTGGACACAAATATAGCAATGCTTGCACCCAAACCTCAGCTCATATCTGGACTGGAGAGAGCACGCCCTGACAAAGGACTGTCCTGCTGTTCCTTGGACCTGGCAAGAGAGGCTGCACCAACTGTTGAACTGCACCTACTGATCTTTGGGCTAACACAGAGGGGGCCATTCCTTTCATACCTGGCTCATGGAAAAGTCACTCCAGAACTCCACACAGAAGAAATTAAATCCAAGAGTAAAGTTGGCTCACTTCTTGTTACAGCACCAGTGCCATAAAAGCTGAAGAAGCCCGTTCTGGCCAGTCAAGAGCCACAATCACTTGAGTCTTGACAGCTAACATGCAGCATGAACAGCCGAGTTCCTTCACTCAAAAAATGAACTTGAGTCTGCTGGACCTGGGAGATTTGCTGGGGTGGAGTTTGGTCACAAAAAACAGACCTTAGCATTCACAACAGGGAACCACTGATATTGCTTTGACTGAGGACCAGTACTCCAGTGGCAACTGGGCTTTGCTGAACAAAAGAGGGCTTCAAAGGACACCGACCCCAGTGGCCAAAGTCACCGCACCTGAACAGTGACCTAGGAATAGCCCAAGGAAGTTCCTGTCGACTGTGCAGCATAATCAGAATATTGCAGCATCTTCATCATCATGTATCCCTTCTATCAGGACCAATCCATTAAAGTCTATGGCAGTTTACTCATGGAGCCTAGAACTGGACTTGGGCTGCTTTGGTGACAAGTTAACTGTCCCACACCTCCTTACTGGTCCCCTTTGACCTCTCCCCACCACAGTGGGTCACCCAAAGTGGGCCAGAATAGCCGAACCCAACTTTAAAAAAGTTGTTCAAGTTTCAAAACCTTCGGCTTACCATTGCTTGTTGAAATTTTGCATCTAAAACAGTGACTTAAGATTTACTTTAAAATCAATATCTCTGGAACCTTATGGGTGATTTTGTTTCTAGAATCTGTAAAAATTTATTGTATTCTTATAAATAAATTAATGTTGGATGGCTTTCATATTACTTGACTTTCTTATTTGGTTATAGGGCTGTCCAAAATGTACGTAATTTGCTTTTGCATAATTATTTGAAAATTTGGCAAAATCACTTATAATTACCTCAAATGCAGAACCATCATTTCACACTATATTTTTGGAAAAAATCATCCTTTTATACATTTCTTGCATGGGACACATTTAAACAAAGGCATCACAAACAACATCTGCTCTCAATCTGTTGTTCATGTGCTTTGGTTTACATTTCAACAACAAATGTCAAGTTTTGTGGTAAATTTTTACTGTTGAAGGCATATAATTACCATGTGACATAAGTAGCTTAGTAGTGTAATTCCAGGAATTTTGTGTAACACCCATAACACAAAATTCCCGAAATTGTCACAATTTAGCCAGCTTAATGTCAATTTCAGGGTTTGCATCAAAACCAATGGCTGTTTCCACCAAACCTACCTAGCAAGTTTGTATGTAGGAATCACGCATGTCTGAATCAAGCATGCCTTAACAATGCAGTGTGAACAATGACCACATCCTCACCACACATTCCTTTACCACCCATGCCCTTACAACAAATGTCCCCTGCCCTGTGCCCTAACACCAGATATCCCATCCCTGCAATCCACCCAAGTCCTTAAAAGTGCTCGTTGCTCCTGCCCTGAGCCCTAAACTCCCTTATCCTGAGTCCTGAAACTGACCCTACCCTCAAAGCTACCCTGACCCACCCACCCTAAGCCCTAAACCCAACCTCGCTCTGCCCCTTCCCCTCCCCCACCCTACTGTCTGAAACCCTACCCCGATTCCAGTCCCCCAGCCCTCAGCCCTAAAACTGACCCCATCCCCTTAAATCTGCCCCTCAGCCCCCCGCCCTGAGGCCTAAAATCCTGCCCTGTCCTTAGAATTACCCCACTGCCCTGAGCCCTAAAACCCTATTCCCAGCCCAAACAACTACCCCAACCCCCATCCTAAAGAGCTATCCCCGACATCCCCGCTCACCCTTGTGCTATAAAACCACCCACACCCCTAAAAACTACTCCCCACCCAAACCGACCTACGCTCCTAATACCCTGCTCCCTGCCCAAAACACTAATCCAACCTCCTCCCCATCAAAAAATAATTAACTCAACTGCCCCTACTCTGAGCCCTTAAACCCACCCTATCACTGAAAACTACCCCCAACCCAGCCCCAGTTCCAAAAACTCTGCTTCCTGCCCAAAAAACAAACCCAACTGCCCCATCCAAAAAAACTAACCCAACCTCCCCCCAACCCCCTGAGCCACCTCCACCCCTAAAAACTACCCCCAAACCCATCCCCAGCTCACTTACCTCTCCCCATGCTTCTGAATTACAGGTGCAAGCCATAATGGCAGACCCTTATCCCATTGGTGCTTAATTTCAAATTTTGCACGTTGGGCGTCAACCACGCTCTGCACCTATTGGTCACCAGGGTCAGCGGGGTCAGCAGGGGCCCAGGCAGAGGCATTTAAGCCTCAGCAAAACCTTATGCACCCACTTAGCCATGTGGACTACTGTGCCCCTGTCATCCACCAACAAATCTCTTGCACTGAGAGAGCCTATTTTAGCTCTCCATTTCCTGGATCACATCTTTGTTGCTGTTGCCTGATATTCCTTCCCACTTGACCCCTTGGAGTGGGGCTGCCCACTCTTTGGGTACCTTTGAAATGTTGATCAAGGAATTTGGGGTTCCACTATCCCATGAAAAGACAGCTGGCCCAGCTACAACTTTGGTATCCCTCTGCATTGAAATTGACTCAGTAAAGGGGGAATGCAGGTTACCACTGGACATAGTTCATGCATTTCAGAATTCACTAAAACCTTGCCTCCAGGACCGGAAAGTAGCCTTACAGAAGTTACAGGTATTGGTAGGCCAGCTTAACTTTGCATTGTGCATTATCCCCATGAGCCGCCCTTTTTCATGCACCATTGAGCAGACCACGTCAGATTTAAGGCACAAACATCATAGAACCCACCACTCTGCCGATCAGAAACAGGACATGAGAATCTGGCTAACATTTCTAGGACAGTTCAAAGGGTGCATGGTCTGGCTGTCACTTATGCGGTCCGGCCAAGAGTTTGGCCTATATACTGAAGCGGCTGAGAGCGTGGGCTTTGGTGCTATATCAGGTTCAAAGTGGTGCACACAGCCCTGGTTGCAGCATTAGTTTAAGACAGGTTTGGTGAGGAATGTCACCTTCTTGGAGCTGGTTCCCACAGTGGTGGTCCTGCATGTGTGGGAGGACAAGTTCTGTAATTAGTCAGTAATATTTTGGTCAGATAGCATGTCCGTAGTGGAGTCCATTAACTCTCAGCACGCAAAATGTAGGAAGGTGCTGGGGCTACTTAAGGAATTGGTACTGATTTGTTTGAGGAATCAGATTTTATTCAGAGCTAAGCATGTCCCTGGTATCCTGAATAACGCAGCGGATGCATTGTCTCATCTCAAGTTGCATGATTTTCAGTGTCTTCATCATGAGGCGGAAGCAGAGTCCACCCATTTACCAGCATCTCTATGGAGTCTTGGTGCCCGGCCTTACTACAGCTAATCACTGCCAGTCTCACACCCAAAAAGAGGAAGGCCTAAGAGAGGGCCTCTTAAACTTTCCTTGCATGCACAGCAGGACATGCCAGCGTTTTCCTTTAGTCAATTGGTTGCGCTTTATCAAGCACATGTGTATGCAGGGCAGGTCGGCCACTTCTACCTGGTGATACATATCTGGGGTAGCCTTCTATGTCAAACATATGGGATGATCTGACCCTTCACACTCCTTTTTAGTCAAAAAGGTTCTCTTGGGTTGGGAAAGATTGGAAGGGGCCCCCCTCAGGCAGCAGACGCCCTATAGACATTGACAAACTAGGCAGCATACGGGGGCCCTTCTGGTGGTCTGCAGGCCATCCTATGAAGCAGCAATGTTTTCAGCCGCCTTCTCCCTCGCCCTCTATGGGGCATTCAGCGTATCAGAGCAGGTGACCAGATCTAAGCGGGATATTCATTGGGGTCTGTTACTAGATCACCTATTCTGGCTTGGGGGCAATCTAATTATCACCCTCCCCTGACAAAAACTGAGTAAGGGGGAATAGGTAATTGTAGGTAGGGCTAATGGCACCAGGGGATGCCTGGTAGCCACAGTGGCAGCCTTCCTATGTATTTGGCCATGTACCTGGTCTATTTCATTGTCAGTGCATGACTCGGGTCTACTTCTCACAAAATACCAGTGCACGTGTCATGTGCGCGGCGTTGCATGAGGTCGAGGTGGATCCCTCCAATGATAGGTCCCGCTTGTTTAGGATAGGCATGGGGCGACATCGGCGGAGGGGGCTGGTCTTGATGCAGAAACGGTTAAAAGAATTGGGAGGAGGCAGTCTAACTGCTACAAACGCTATGTGCACCTGGATATGCTTTAAAGATGGCTTAGTTGCCAGAGGCAACACACTAAGGGGGTCATTCTGACCCTGGCGGCCGGTGGCCGCCAGGGCCACCGACCACCGACCACGGGAGCACCTCCAACAGGCTGGTTTACCACTGCCCGTTGGAATCCTCCAAGGCGGCGCAGCTTGCTGCGCCGCCGAGGGGATTCTGACACCCCCTACCGCCATCCTGTTCCTGGCGGTTCGCCCGCCAGGAACAGGATGGCGGTAGGGGGTGTCGCGGGGCCCCTGGGGGCCCCTGCAGTGCCCATGCCAATGGCATGGGCACTGCAGGGGCCCCTGTAAGAGGGCCCGCTTGTATTTCACTGTCTGCTTAGCAGACAGTGAAATATGCGACGGGTGCAGTAGCACCCGTCGCACCTTCCTACTCCGCCGGCTCGATTACGAGCCGGCTTCATCGTGGGAAGGATGTTTTCCCCTGGGCTGGCGGGCGGCCTTTTGGAGGCCGCCCGCCAGCCCAGGGGAAACCTCAAAATACCCACCGCGGTCTTCCGACCGCGGTACGGTATTTTGGCGGCTCCCGCCAGGCGCGCGGTGACCGCGCCCGGCGGGAGTCAGAATGACCCCCTAATTGTTTTCTTTCCTTCCTTTGTTCTGTGTATTTAGGGCACATGGCTACAGCCAGTGTGTAGATTGTTGGCCATTCCTTTGTTTAGTAAGCCGACGCAGCTTTCAGGCACAGATGTTTTTTCATGGGTCTGCAAAGGGGGTCTTCGGTTGGATGGACTGTGCCAGCTAGATGAGGAAGTTGAGGGCAGTAGGCTACAGCCACTGGCACTTACTGTTCTTCATATAGGTGGCAACAACCTTGAATTGATCGGGAAACGAGGTATCTTCAAGAAGTTGTTGTTGGAGAACTCATGGTTAGCTTGGAGATTTCAAGGGGCTGTCATTGCTTGGTCTCATATTATCCCACGTAAGGTATGGGCTGTAGGTTTGCCTTCCAAGGGTCTGAATAAGTCAGTGAGGCACCTCAACAGTAGGTTGAGGAGGCTCCTCAACACAGCCATTTTGAAGACCATTCCCCATGGCTGCCTTAGGGGATAGGCCTTCTTCCACAAAGATGGAGTTTACTTTTCTGCCCAGGGCAATGAGCTGTTCATTTAAACTTTGTTGGTCTTTGCGGTGCACATTGATTCCAAATCTCAGGGCAGCCCTAAAATGGGGGAGACCTGGTCAGTCAGTTAACCAAATGAGTTTATCGTGGTAAGGGGGTCAGATTCGGCCATAAATCTGGTAGGCACCTTGGCAGTGGGGACAAGAAAGCAGGTGAATTCCTGATACATTTGGTATTTCAACTAGGGGCAGAAGTAGTACGGATTATAAGGCAGGATATGGGATGTCTGCTACGGCGATTGTCCTTGGCTATACATGTACTTTATGGCACTTCCCTGTCATTGTGGGAAGTGGGACCTTGTGTGAGGGGACCAGGATCAGGTTTGGTAGCCCAGGCCCATCTCCCAAAGTTTGCCAGGAGGTTGCTCTGGCATGGGTGATTTCAGGCTCAGCTGCCTTGTTGGCTGGTGGCTCCTCCCTCTGTGAGAGGGGCTGGGGGAATTCGCCTTGTACAGTGTGTTTATATATTTGTGGAGAGCCCGGTGGCTAGCACTCGGCTCACTAATCATCTAGTCATTCAGTGATTTAAGGACCAGGGAGTGGCCAAACTTTACCAAGAGTATGCAGTTAGTTGATTTATGTCTGGTTTTGTACAAACACTTTCTGTTTTGTAATACTTTTCAGAGTGTTGATTGAACCAAAAAGTGTGGTATAATAATATTTCTAATATTTGTTTTGTAATAAATACGGCTTCAGAATTGTTTCTCAAACGCAAACCCATCAGTCTCAGGTCAATTTCTGTCAGAACCTTTTCTCCAATTGGTGTGGGGGTGCTACAGGGATTAGGAGGGAGGGGCATCACAGATTTCACACTTTAGGACCCCTGGCTTAGGCACAGTCCCCAAACTGTGAATTACAGGCGCAAGCCATAATGGTGGGCCCTGGCTGCAGGTGGGGGCAATGCCTGGCCTGGGAGGAGGTTGAGCCAACACAATTTTGCCATTAGGGCTTAATTTGAACTTTTGTACGTCTGAGCGCCAACTACGCTCAGCACCCATTGGGTGCCAGGGGTCGGTGGTCACCTGGGCTTCCAGCAGTGGCCAAGGTTTTGGCATTTAAGCCTGGGCAAAACCTTATGCATCCACTTAGCCGTGAGGAGAGTTGTGCCCCTGCCGACCGCAGACATGACCCCTTGCACCCAGGGAGCATATTTAACCCGTCCACCCATCGCAAGTTCAATGCATGGGATTTGAATTTCGTTTAGGGCTCTATGGTTTGTTTAGGCATCACATTTCATATGTCCGTCATTTAGGCATCTGTTTGGGTTGTTTGTCGGAACGACGCCTGCCGGAACAACGAATGCCAGAACAACGAGGTCGGAACAACGACCTCGTTGTTACCACTAATGCCTTTACCACGAATGCCTTAACAACGATTTTTCGTTGTAAAGGCATTCCTGGTAAAGGCATTAGTGATAGGCATCCATTGTTCTTGCATGCATCCCCCCTGGGCCCCCCACCCCTAAAAATTACTGTGACCCCCCCTAAAACCACACCAACCCCCCACCCTTGCCCCTAAAACTACCCCGCCCGCCCCTAAAACTGACCCCCACCCTACCCCCAAAACCTAAAACAACCCCAACCCCCACCCCATACTGAAACCTAAAGTACCCCCACCACTAAAACTACTCTGAGCCCCCCACCCTGCCCCTAAACCTAAACCCCCCACCCGCCCCTAAAATTACCCGACCCACCCCTAAAACCTAAAACCCCAACCCCCACCCCCGCCCCTAAACCAGAAAATACCCCGACCCCACCACCTCGGGCCCTAAACCTGAAACCTAAAGTACCACAACCCCCACCCCTAAAACTACTCTGAGCCCCCCACCCTCCCCCTAAACCTAAACCCCCCACCCCGCCCCTAAAATTACCCGACCCCCAACCCACCCCTAAAACCTAAAACCCCAACCCCCCACCCCGCCCCTTAAACTGACCCCCACCCTACCCCAAAAACCTAAAACAACCCCAACCCCCACCCCATCCCTGAAACCTAAAGTACCCCAACCCCCACCCCTAAAACTACTCCGAGCCCCCCACCCTGCCCCTAAACCTAAACCCCCCCAAGCCCCCACCCCACCACTAAAATTACCCGACCCCCAACCCACCCCTAAAACCCCAACCCCCACCCCGCCCCTAAACCAGAAAATACCCCGACCCCACCACCCCTGGCCCTAAACCTAAAACCCCGACCCCCACACCCCGCCCCTAAACCAGAAAATACCCCAACCCCCAACCCTGGCCCTAAACCTAAAACCCCGACCCCCCGACCCCCAAACAGAAAATACCCCAACCCCCCACCCCAGCCCTAAAACTTAAACCCCGACCCCCCACCCCTAAAACAGAAAATACCCCGACCCCCCCCCGGCCCTAAAACTTAAACCCCCACCCCCACCCCACTTACCTGAATCGTCGCCTCGTCGCGTCGTCCTCCTCAGCCGACTCCCTTGTTTGTGCCTTAACCACACATGTGCGTTGTTCAGCACATGCGTGGTTAAGGCACAAAATAACGAAGTCGTGGTTAAGGAAAGCGGTATTCCGCTTTCGTTAACCAGGACTTCGTTGTTCGGGAGTCGGCCTTAAGGCTGTTTCCCATCTGTTTGTTATATTTATTGCGGTGAGGGGGTCAGGTTTGTCCACAAATCTGGTAGGCACCTTGGCAGCAGGGACAGTAAGGCATGCAAATTCCTGATACATTTAGGGACATATTTATAAGCCCCTAGCACCACCTTGCACCACATTAGAGTACATTTTTTCTACTCTAATGTGGCCCAATGAGGCCAAAATCCTAGTGCCATATTCACAAAGTGGCGCAATGCATGCATTGCGCCACATTGTAACCCTTTGCACTGCATTATGCCTACACCGGGCATAATATATGCAAAAGGGGCATTCCCCCATTAGGGTGGGGGCTGAAAAAATGGCATTTTCATTTTGTGTGGCACTTTCAACACCTGCTCAGAGCAGGCATTAGAAGAGAGCTTCTATTATTTAAAATTAGCCTCTGTATACTGTGCAGGAGAAGCGCCAATATTTTGATGCTACTCCTGCAGAGTACATCAATAGCGTTATGAAAAATTATGCTATTGACCCCTAGCCTGCGCCATGGTGCGCAGTATTTTAAACATGGTGCACACATGGTGACATAAGGGGGATGCTAAGGGGCACAGGGAAAGTGGCGCTGCACTTTCCATAAATCTGCCCCTTGGTTTTTCAACTAGGGGCAGAAGTACTGGGGATTGTAAGACAGGACTAGGGACATCCGCTACATTGATTGTCCTTGGCTCTACGAGCACTTTATGGCACTGCCCTGACATTGTGGGGAGTGGGACCTTGTGCCATGTGACCATGATCAGGCCCTTTTGCCCAGGCCCATCTCCCAAAGGGTGACAGGGGATTGATCTGGCATGGGTAATTGTGGCCTCTGCTGGCTTGCTGGCCCGTGGCTCCTCTCTCTGTGAGGGGGTTGGGTGAGTTCACCTTGTACAGTGTCCATATATATTTATAGAGAGCCCGTGGCTAGCACTGACACTCACTAATCATCTAGTCATTGAGTGCTATATAGGACCAGGGGTTGGCCAAACTGGACCAAGAATATGCAGTTAGTTGATTTATGTTTAGCTTTGAACACTTTCTGTTTTTGTAATTTTCACAGTATTGATTAAATGTGGTAGACTAATATTTCTAATACATTTTTTGTTATAAATATGACCTGAGAACTGTTTCCCAAATGCAAACGTATCTGCCTCAGGTCAATTTCTGTCAGAGTCTTTTCTCCAATTGGTGTGTGGGTTTGTCACAGGGATGAGAAAGGAGGGGCATCACTGATTTCACACTTTAGGCACTTTAGGAACCCGGGCCTAGGCACAGTCCCTAACCTGCTGTTCTTGCTCCTGACCTGATTCAAATAGTTATAATCCTCTCTGCCCACGCTGTTAAGGCCGTTCCCCCTACCCTAGCAAATCCTATTTGATGCAGAGCAACGCAAAGCAGCAGAAAGCAGTTTTTGTTTTGAGAAAAAAGGCTCCTTTCCAGCGCAAAACAGGCTAGAAAGTACCATGAGTTGCTATGTTTCACCTCGCGTTACCTTGCACCAGGACAAATCCTTACTAAATCTTCTTGGTCCTAGCACTTAACACACTATTGAACATATACGTACATGGCTTTCTGAAGGAGGCCCAAAGACCCAAGACCACTATGCCTCCTCTCAATCAGAAATGCCAGAACAACGCGAAAAATGCTCCAATAATTCTAAGAGCACTGCAATGACGTTCAATTGACAAAGGTACGATGTGCAAATGTCCATAGCATTACATGACATCAATATGAACACGTGCTTAATTCCATGTTACTGCTTTTTTGTGTTGACAACAGATCCATTAACAATGCACTGTAATGTAATTTACGTGATGAAAAAAATATGATTATTGTCGGCTGGTTATTTGTGCACTGTCTGTGTTGCTTAAAAGCTGTCTTTTTTTCTACCTGATGATTATAGTGTAATGGGCAAATACATGACTTCCTAAAGTGTCGATTTGTGGTACTTATAAATTGGATGCAATAAGGACACAAGAAGTCTAAAGAAAAAAATATATCTGAGTGTTCATTCACATTGGTACCCATAAGTCAGAGGTATAAACTGAAGCAAGCAAGTGGTAGAAGATAAGGGGGAACTGTTGCAGACAGAGAGCATCTCTTGGCAACAAACTCTGTGCTACTGGAGGGAGATAAAAGGCAGACGTTAAAAGGTTGTGGGTCCAAAGACAATTTTCGACAGGTTTTCAATCCCAGATTGCGCTCATCAACTTCTAATTAGCACCTCGTCACTCTCGGCTTTGTCTCATCCAGCTGGCCACAAAAGATGACACCTCCAGACCGAGCTGGCCTGTCTTCTATTTTCTCGGCGCTCCTCCAGACGCGTGGGTCTGTCTTAAAGTGCAGCTGGCGCTGGCACATTCCTTGTAAATTTAAATCACACTTCAGGGCAAAAAGGTGATACGAACACAGGGTTTCGTGTCCCGGTGTTTCACCGTGGGCAAATCAGCGAAAAATACATTCGAGATACTTTCTGATTTGATTCGCTCTGTTTTTAAAGCTATACCTTATTTAAATATTCTATATAAAGCTGCCACTTGAAACCGACGCGAGTATACACTGGAAAAACACATCAAGCCTCTGTTTCAAAGTGCTGAAACTTAAACAATCCCTCTGAATGTAAATATTTGTGTTACTTTTTTTATCGTGCTGCCTAAACAGTATTGAATAGCTATATCTCTAGGGCTATATAATTTCGAGGTCTGGATGATTTGATGCAAAGATTGTGCCGTGAGAATTGTCATTGGTCTGTATTCCGTGTCTGTCACATCAGGTCTCAGGGTGTCCTGACGACATTAGAAACTGAAATGTGTTTTTTATCACCATTTCCTTGAATCCATCTTTACAATCCTGTTCCTCAAACATAACCAGTCTTGCGACGGAGCAAAATTCAACGACAGTGCAAACTAAGCAAACCTATATGGTTTGACGTTTGCGAGCTCCAGGGAGGACTGCACATAAGTACATCTGCACCATGCGAAAAGATGATTTCTATGCGGGAGGCAAAGAGCAGCCTCACTGTAGTTTATTGCTGTTTGCAGATGCCGTTTGTCTGCTTCCTCTCGTGCATGCTCCCGGGAATAAAGATTCATCAAGCAATCTCATCCCATCAGGCAGTCGCGCACAGCCAGATGGGGCAAAACATCCTCAGTTGGTCTTTCTGATTTGCTACCCTATTTCAATCGATTTTGAGATATGACCACAACCTCAGCTGAGCCAGGCTAATTGCAGCGCATTTATAAATAGTTGTTTATAGTCATCTTTCTGCAGAGCATGCACTGTGCTTAGTAAAAATATACTTTTTGCACAGCTGTCCTCTGTTCTTCTTGATTTCCTACCACAAGAAGTATGCGTAAAATGAGGTACGCAAAGGTGCCACAGACTTTCACTGATCTACTAAAGTAGGGGTTTCACTGCGATTCTTATTCGAATTAAGGGCCATATTTATACTCCGTTTGCGCCGAAATTGCGTCGTTTTTTTTGACGCAATTTCGACGCAAAACTAACGCCAACTAACGCCATATTTATACTATGGCGTTAGAGGCGAATAGCGCCAAAGTTCCCGGAATGTGCGTCATTTTTTAGCGTGAACCCCTTCCTTGCGTTAATGATATGCAAGGGAGGCGTTCCCGTCTAAAAAATGACTCCCAGGCCTTTACGTGGTATTTATACTCCCGGGCAAAAGAGACGCCCGGGAGTTGGCGTGGCTAAAAACGGCGCATTTGCGCCACTTTTTAACGCCTGCTCAGGGCAGGCGTTAAGGGGCCTGTGGGCTCAAAATGAGCCCACAGGTGCCCTCCCATGCCCCCAGGGACCCCCCCTGCCACCCTTGCCCACCCCAGGAGGACCCCCAAGGATGGAGGGACCCACCCCAGGGACATTCAGGTAAGTTCAGGTAAGTATAATTTTTTATTTTTTATATTTTTTTTTGGTGGCATAGGGGGGCCTTATTTGTGCCCCCCTACATGCCACTATGCCCAATGACCATGCCCAGGGGACAGAAGTCCCCTGGGCATGGCCATTGGGCAAGGGGGCATGACTCCTATCTTTACAATGATAGGAGTCATGTTGATGGGGGATGGGCGTCGAAAATAAATGGCGCAAGTCGGGTTAAGACGATTTTTTCGACGTAACCTGACTTGCCCCATTTTAAGACGCCCATGCGCCATTTTCCCCCTACGCCGGCGCTGTCTGGTCTACGTGGTTTTTTCCCACGCAAACCAGGCAGCGCCGGTCTGATTGCGCCGTCTAACGCCATTCCATAAATACGGCGCCCGCATGGCGCTTCAGAATGGCGTTAGACGGCGCAAAACTTTTTGACGCTAAACTGCGTTAGCGCAGTTTAGCGTCAAAAAGTATAAATATGGGCCTAAGTGTTCAAAAGATATATGACGGTGTGCTGAGTTGTTTGGAAAACTGGCAGTAGTAACATGTGCTTTTTTGGATTTTTAATTTTGCTATTTAGATCAGTGTTTATTTCAGCCACTTCAAAAGTAAATAATTTGTGGACACAATGTCTGCTGCAGCATGCTGTCAGTCAGAACCGCATGTGCCCAATGCAGCCAACTTTGTATGTATTCTAATGAGGTTCGTCCATCTGTGCAATGGGAAGGAACAGCCAGGGATGGAGGAATTGTTTGGCAGGAAGTGGAAGGTCTAAGCACAACTGCCAACCAGCAGGAGAGGTGGAAGAAACAACTTTGGTAATTCTAAACAGAAGGGAAAAAAGTGGCATGATATGTCATACTACGGATATTTACATTTCGTTGTATTGCACTAGTGTGGCCTTGTCAGATTTGGGTACCTTCAAACTTTGATCTCCAGCATTCAATCACAGACAGGATTCTGTTTTCTGATTTTTTGAGTAGGATCCTGTTGCATTTAATATGCTGATGTCATGTTTAAGTTCGGTCCTAAGTCAAATGCCTCTTGCAGCATTGGCAAGATTTAGAAAGCCATGGCAAAACATGAATACCCCAATAGAGAGCCTATTCCTTTTGTGTTACTTTCCCTAAGTGCTGATTTTGATAATTTTGGGACAAAGCTTTTTAAGTTGTTGCAGCAAAGGTATAGGATTGCAAAAGCTCCCCCAACTTTGGGAGCTGCACATATGGTGAATTGGCCATTTCCCAATCTGGGGGGATGACGGCACTCGCTGTTGGCCTCAGGAAGGGCCCTGTGAGATTCGCTGAGGGGGGTGAGACCCAGAAGCACTAGAGTGCTTTCAAAGTCGTCAGGGCGGACAAGGAGGTCCCACCCATAAAGGGCAGTGTGAGGCAGTGAGCGTGTCTCTTCCCACTTGCTGTCTCAGTCCAGAATGCTACCCAGACACCCCACACTGCTGCAACCTCTTTGGCTAGCGCCAAACTTTATTTTCCCTGCCCACCATCCCGGGAGCATTGGGCACTGGGTTTGGTGGTGTTTGTTTTGTGTGCGGCAGTAGTGGTTGGCTATGTTAAGGGCTAATTGGATCAGTGCAGTGGAAACTAATTGGAGACTTGAGTGATTTGTGCTGTATCTAACCACCTTTTTATCGCAGTTATTAGCTGTTTGTGTTGCTTGATTGGTTCTGTATCTAACCACCCTTTTCTTGCAGGTTCTGGCTATGGCGTTGTATTTATGGTTTTGACAGTGGGTGAGGTTTTGATTGGTGGGACAGTTCGGGTGTATGATAGGCATCTTTTTAGACCAAAATGACAGTGGGATTCTTCATGGGGTTCAAGCTCCAAGTATAGAGGCTACAGGGGAACAGGGGTGTGGGGGCAGTCGCTGACATGCAGTCCTTACCTGGCAATCACCCACGAAGGTGCAGTGGGCGCAAGCTAGTACAGGTCCCTGGGAGGTGGGGGAACCTGGGTGCAGGGGTGCCAGAGTTAGGTATCCCAGCGGGCAAATGAGCCCTTTGCACAGAATCACTCCAGTAGGGGAGGATCAGCGGTGGGGCTCATCCAAGTCCAAAATTGCTGGCTACTGGGGCTAGGAGGAATGGAACTCTGCTACCAGTGATGATTTAACTTGTCAAGACATGATGTTGCTGGACGCACAGGAACAAAACTTTTAGCTATGGATAGAAAACTCCAGTGTATTAGTGTCTTTGTTAAGGTTAGGACTTCCTCTTTGTAAGCAATTATGTAAATTAAGGAATCTTGTGCATAGTAACTGTTTTTTAAGTTGCTGTTCATCTAATGTTTATAAATAAATATAGACTTTTTAAACCCTAATCTCAGTGTGTCTTGCTCTGTTATCTTCCATTTGAATGAGGAGGGGTGTTGTGGGTGTCAGAGTGGTTCAAGGGTAGGATTGGTCAAGGGCCAATGGCAACTACCTGACTATATTCTCTTCCATGTTTGCTTTCTGCTTTCATTCTAATATACTCTCATTCAGGAAAGTTCTGGAAACCTACATATTTTTACTTATTCCTAGTATCAGATGTAGATGTCATCAAGATGCTTCTGCAAATATGCGCTTCAAGGTGGCACTCCATTGATCATGTACTATGAAGAAGTACTAAAATTGTTACTCTAATCATCAAAGTAAATATGTTGCTGTGCTCTGTGATGTCCTGGAAGGTTACTGATTCTTGATATTTGTTAGAAGTCACGACTGATTGCATTGTTAATTCCCCTATCTCAATTACATTAATTTGCAAAGGCGTGAAGACATTGTGCATCCTTAATGGAGTGTTAAAAACATTATAAAATAATCATAATGTAAAAATAAAAATATACCACAGTGAGGGATACTTTGGTAAGAATGTTGTGACTGGAAGGAGATAGATGGTGAAGATGTTGGGATGTATTGAAACAATGGCAGTTATTTAGACTGGAGTCAGCTGAGACTAATTATTACATGCATGCTTTCTATAAAAAGGGGGAACAGAAAAGTAAAACCATTGCCTAGGATCACGCAATTTGGCCAAATGGCAGAACTTGACATCAGGGTCCACACTACACGCTGAACGATTCAACCACTGTATGGGCATCTCCTCTCATTTTTCAAAAAAGGTAATTGCATTGTGTTTAATCCATCAAGGGGCTAAATTGATAACTTATGTTAAATAAATCCACTTATTACCTGTTATACGAAGCTGACAGAAGGATTATTTCTAGGGGTGTGTGGGGAGCTCTGCTCCGTTGGAGGAGATAACAGAGTTTCTGGAACTCCACTCTCTGCTTGGAGAGCGGAGCTAGTCCAAAAACTCTGCTAGCCCCCCCAGAGGAGCGGAGCTCACCTAGTGTGCACTGCAGCCCATACATGGGCTGCAGTGCACATCGGAGCAGAGTCCAAAGGGAGGGAACCGCTGCAGATTCATCGCCGTCGGAGGATGAGGCGAGGAGGACCCCCTGGAAGACCCAGGTAAGTCCTTGTTTCTTTTTCATTGTTTGTGCACACTGGTTCAGGCCAGGGGCGTAGGCAATGAAAGCTGCAGTTTTATGGCTCTTTTGCTCTGGCCTGTCCTGTGTGCAGGGTACACGGGACAGGTTGGTGCCCAAGAGGCTTAGCAGCTTTTGCTGCCTATGGCCCTGACCGGGGTTCACCCCAGGGCTGTAGGCAGTGAAAGAAAGCTGCTGTTTCAGGCCTCTTGTGCACCGGCCTGCCCCTTGTGCACCACACCCGGAACAAGCCGGTGCACAAGAGACCTGAAACTGCAGCTTTCACTTCCTATGGCCCTCCCCTGAATGTATTCGATCTCATAAGCGCTAAGTAGGGTCGGGCGTGTCTAACCAGGCCTGACCCAGCATAGCGCTTCTGAAATTGGGCGCATTCAGGACTCCGCGGGTCATGTAACTCCGCCTCTGCAGAATTCCACAGAGTTTTTCTTTCAACTCCGCGGAATTCCGCAGAGTTGGACTCTGTGAACTCCGCCCAGGCCTAAATATTTCTAGAAAAACTACAAAGGTAGGCTAAGGAAACATAGCACACCCTGTTTTTATGTTGATAACAGTTGCTTTTCCTAAATTACCAAATAGACTAGTTACTAGTATCAGGTGAGGACTAATATCTTTGTGACACAAATGACAAGTATAAGCACAATCACAAAGACCTCAGAGATCTCAGAGTTACAGACCTTTACAGAGGCAAAAGTGAAGTGCAGAGTCCAGCTACAGACAAGGCTACTTTGACACAGGTCACACTGTCATACTGTGGGCTTTTTACAGTTTTGACTATCCCCTGGGAAAGGTGGGGCAGCCTTTCATATGGCTTACTGTGAATACACAGTGTAGTGTTGTGAAAGTAGTCGGAGATGTTTGAAATTCTACTGATTTTACAAATTGTTCAGCCACACAGCAATCTTGTTGAAACATCATTAACATAACATCCATCTCCGAGCATTTTCACAGCAATTTATTGCATCTTCATTGCCCGCACAAATGAACCATACCCTCACCCACCAGTGACAATAAAAAATAAAAAGAAATGCAGCCTTGAGGAGCATCTCCTCTGTTGTGGGCTGGGATGTTGTGGGCTTGACCTGGAGGTTGAGGAGAAAGTGAACGGGATGATCCAAATAAAAAACGTAGCTCATTTTTGGCTTTGACACCCAAGAGGACCACAGGCTGAGTGAGAATCAGGCTTCTGGCACAAGCAGTATGGGGGCCGAGAGTTGCCCACCCACTTCATTGACTTTGATACCTGCTAACAGTGCAGGAATTTCCTTTCCAATACCAAGCTGCGCACTGGAAGCTCAATTTCTGTAACAGAGACTTGAATCCTAGAATTGATGGGTCTATTTACTTTACAATCTTATTGCTTGATCACTTTCAGAACTTGTTAGCATTTAGAAAATCTATACCATTGTGTGCAAAGAATGGAGTATATTATTTGTAATTGTTCAGAAATGTGGTGCAAAGAGCGAGAAAATCATGTTAAATGTAACTTGTTTTAATAAGGCTACTCTATGAATAGATGAGTAGGGCTCTGCATTAAATAATGTGAAGAGATAGAAGAAATATAAGCTCAAACACACAAAAACAGTATTGGGGCTTAGTTACAGTCTCTGTCTCTTCTGTTTCCCAATTTAGCTAATCAAGTCTGAAGGTGCACCTACCAACATAACACTTCCTATCCTCTCCAGTTCCCCTCTCTCCTCACCTTCATCCCTCTGTCTTCCCCACTCTCTTACAGTTAAATCTTCTACCATGTGTTATCATCTTCCCCTCAATGACACATATATTCTCCTATCCCTTCATACCTCACCAATCTACGAAACACCCTTCATCTGTTTCTTCCCTTCAATCAACCCTCTCTTCTCACAGTCTATCTTGCCTCACTCTCTTCCTAACTTCTCTCATCTACCTTCCTTTCCTTATGCCTACCACTCACCACCCACTCTCCAATCAACTGTGAGATGCCAAGCTTACTTTCTGACGGACATTCCATGTGTACCATCTTCTGAATAAAAGTCTGAATATTGAATTGCTGCATTCCTGTAATCAGTATATAGAAAAGTAAAGCTATTGAATGGGAAATTGAAAGACTGCAAGTACAGTAACTCTGAGAGTAACATCAATGAATAATATACTACACATTCCAAGGCCAATTTAGGCATACACTTTAAACTGATAAGCAAGTTAATTGCTTATGCATGGACTTCTGTGATTTCCACCATGGTATGATATCCACTGTAGAGGTATATTGCTTTTGAAACAATTTAACTGCATACAGGTAAGTGCATTTAAGTGCTATATTTTCCACACAAATTTAACTTGCCACATTTGGGGCCCATGCTTAAAAAGTGAAAAGGGAGATACATTGACCTCAGCCACATTACTATTCCTAAACAATGATTTACAGACTTGGGAATACTTGGACATGGGGAATCATGGACACAGGACAGAACAAACATGAGGGTGACATGGGTATAGGTTGACACATGGACATGGGTGATGCATGGACACATAATTGTTTATGGAAATACATTGGTTGGCAATATGCAAAGGCATGATTCAGGAGGTACACACACATGGAGACACACAGACATCTGGAAGCTCATGAGATGTGAACATGCAGGCACACATATACAGTGGGAAGCACTGGCACTAGGTGACATGATCATGACCAAGACCTAGGAAACATAGACTTGGTTGAAAAAGAAACAAAACAGCACAGACATAGTCATATAGAGAGAAGTGCACAGGAAGGCATTGCTGTGGGAATCAGGATAGCGTGTAACATTTGCATGGGATAAACAAAGACATGAGAGAGAAATAAGGCAGACAGTCACAGGCAGTGCTTCATTTGTAAAAAAAATAAAATAAGTGTCAGGGCCCTCGTTAGGAGGACACTGAAACTCACACCATCCACAGTCCCTGCCAGCACTGAAAATTACAACACAAGCACAACCACTATCACACTCCTACAAGTAAGACAATTCAGACTATGCAGGCCCCCCAATGCTATTAGAATGGCTTGGCTGGCGGGTATTAGTCATTTTAATATATATTGAATTTTTAATCAACTCTTGTTGAATTCATCCCTAGATAAAATACACAGCGCCATGATGTGGCAGACTGTCATATGTGCTGGTGTTGACAATTATGTGCCAGTGCCAAGCACCGGAAACCACTAACTCCAAATGAAACTCTGGTCACAGGGGAGGCCCACCCAGGGAGGTAGCGACAGATACAACAGTAAGACACTGAAGACACAAGAACAGGGAAGATGCATTCACAAGGTAAATAAGGATACTGCAAGACAGAAGAACAGAAGAAGCACATACCTGAGAGAAGGATCAATGTAAACAAACTGTAGACTGAAAGAAAATTTCACGTTGATTCATATGCTTAAGAAATATCACAGAACTATGAAATAAAAATAAGATACAACTAGTGGGGTCTGGGAATGCCCAGCAACTGATTTAGCTATGGCCCTAAATTAAGATGCAGAATGTGATGTCAGCTTATTACTTTGAATACCTTGGAAGATATCAACAACAACCCGAAATCTGTCAACCCTAAAAGAAATGCCTATGTGATGCTCTGTGTCTTTAACAATGAGGTAATCTCCTTGATGGATTCCAGTGTTCAGTTGTCTAACACCACCCCCCCCCTCTCCTGTCAAGAGATAAGCCAACAGGTGTAGAACAAGCCCTTAGCATGATATGACACATTACTAGGTAAGCAGAGTATAGCTGCACTCAAGACTACTCCAAACTGTTTCAAAGACTCATCAGAGCACAGCTTAGTTAATATAATTGGCACCAACAGGTTTCAGTTTTGTAAAAGATTAGCTCTCTGCAGCAATCTGTCTTGCATTTATAATAACAAAGTCAACTCCATCCCTAGATATTATCTCCTCTTACTCACTGTATCATTTGAACTGCCTATCCTCTGATGAAGGGTTAGCTCCAGGCACTTTCTGCAATCTACCAGCTCTGTTGTAATAAGAAGTAGGTATGACCCTTATGAAACTTAAATTGGGATGGCCGGATCATTGGTGCCCTCTCTCCACAACTCAAGTTCTAGCTCCAGGCATTCTGCCTAAATACTGTAAAGTTATCAATTTCTTGGTTGCTGAAGGCACAGTGCCAGATGCCCGTAAGAGAGGAGTAGCACCACCTCCTCTGAAAAAACCTGATCTCCATTCCAGTAGCCCAAAAAATGGGGGCCCATTCTTAAGCTGCTATTGACTCTAAACTTTTGAAAAAAACATCTTGCCAAGTGGTTGTTTGCCACTCGTTGCTGTAGTGATGCCTTTGATTGGTCACAGGCTATGTTTAGACCAAGAAATAGCACTGAGGCTGCCCTGGCAGCTACTCTTGATGAACTGTGATCCATCCAAGATAAGAGTTTTTCTGACAGCCGTGTGCTCTGTGGCATCTCGACTGTCATTGACTCATTCAATCTCACCATCTTATTAGATCATCTTATAGGAGTAGAAATGGCTAATGCAGATTTCAAAATGTTTGAGTCTTTTTTGAAGGGCCGAACATAGATTGTGGTGTTGGCTTCATTTCATTCTGCCAAATGCTAAATCTGCGAGGGAGTTCCCCACGGTTCAGAGCTGTCTCCCATCTTATTAAAATATGTGTGCATGTTGTGGGTGAGCTGGCCTA